>NC_056766.1:41394307-41703682 GCF_018687715.1 Carya illinoinensis | reverse complement strand
AAAATGTTACAGATACTGTTCCACTGTGCCAAGACAGAGTAAAGACGATTGTTGTGGCTCCAACTTTGAAGGTTGACAAGAAGTAGTTGCCGACAAGTAATTTCTCCTTTCTTTGCCGCACTTTATCTCTATAATTTGACCATTTCGACCTCTTTATAAATGGTAATCGTACATACGTACTGAAATCAGCAGGACTTCTAATTCCATGGCCTTTCAATTTGGAGCTGCTTCCTCTTCTTCACCGTCTTCATCTCCTCCCATCCGTTCATGTAATCATGATGTATTTTTGAGTTTTAGAGGTGAAAATGTTGGTGGTAACTTTATTTCCCATCTATACAAAGCGTTGGTTGAAAGGGGAATCAATACATACATTGACAACAATCTTGAAAGAGGAGAGGAGATTTCACCGGCAATTTTTAAAGTTATTGAAGGGTCTAAGATTTCTATTATTACACTCTCTAAAAATTATGCAGAATCTAGACGGTGTTTAGAAGAAGCATTGAAGATTCTTGACTGTAAGGAAACAAAAAGACAAATTGTTCTACCAATTTTTTCCCAAGTAGAGCCATGGGAAGTACGGCATCAAAAAGGAATTTTTGGAAAATCCTTTGATAAACTTGGAGATGAGGTCAAGGATAACGCAAAGATGGTGAAATGGAAGGAAGCTTTGCAAAAAGTAGCCAATTTATCTAGTTTCCTTTTCCCATAAGCGAACTTTCGGTAAGTTTTGCCAATATGTAGTTTCTCATGTGTATGCGCATGCTATATTTGAGATATTTATGAAGAAAATTGAGATAAATATTGTAAGATCTGATATTGGAAAACACCATACAAAAGGAAAACAATTTGATAATTTATGATTATTTTTGGCATTGAATAGTTATATGCAAAAGGGTAGTCAAATTTTAGAAGTTTTTTGTGATTCTGGAATTAAATATCTACTATCACTACCAAGAAGTTCCTCTTACATGCAACGTTGTATCCACTATTTCAAAGACAGTTCATGAAAGGTCGACAATTAAGGATCATATGAATGTTGTAACTTCTTCGTACCCTACCAATAATGTGACATTTATTATATGAGAATAAAATTCATGTGCCTAAATCATGTCCCCATGTCTTTAAGGAATAGCAAGTCAAATTCATGATTTTTCTTTTAATCTTTCTGTATTGGCAGGGACGAATCTGAATTTATCGAGAAGATTGTTCAAGAAGTCTCAAGCAAACTACCAAATCGTACAATGCTTGAATGTATCGAGAAGATTGTTCAAGAAGTTTCAAGCAAACTACCAAATCGTACAATGCTAGCATGTCGCAAATTATCCGGTTGGATTGGAGTCCCGTGGAGAAGGATTGTTCAAGAAGGATTGGAGTCCCGTGGAGTCTCGTGGAGAAGATTGTTTTTTATTTTTTAAGGAGCTTTAGCTTTTTCACCAATAATTTCATTGTGTAAGGAGCTTTAGCTTTTCCCATATTTCTTGGGCTTTGTTAATTCTGATGTGACAGTGTTGTTGGATGGTTGTGAGACAGCGTGTTATTGGTGGGCCTCTTCTCGATCGAGGCCATCATTCTTCTCTTTATTATTTTTTAATAAAAAGTTCTATTTAATGTTGTAAATCATATTATAAATCATATCAAGTGAAATATTATTATTTATTTTAAATTTTATCTTTTCTAATCTTATATATTGGTAATTAAATTAATAATCAGGACAGTATTGTTATTTACCATCATTTTACTACTCTTAGTCTATTTGTTTTTTTTTCCTTTTAAGTATTTTATAATATCTTTAATCATTAAAAAAAATTTAAAAAATATACAATTTTATTAATAATTAATTTCTTAATTATTAAGTAGAAGAAAATTTTTTAAGAAAATTAAAATTTTTAAAAGGTAGTAATAGAATAATAGAAGAGTGATAATGTTATCATTATTCTATGTGCAATATTGGTCCCACAATCTCCAATAATATAATCTCCATGCAAGATCAAGGCCGTCCCAACTGTCTAGATTTATTAGCCTCGTTCAATTTTTGAACCATTCTCATATTTTTTTCATCTTATCTCATTTAATTATTATAACTTATTTAAATTTTCATATAAAATAAAATAAATAATTTAATTTTTTTAAATTTTAAAATAAAAATAATATTAAAAAAATATATTCTAACAATATTTTATTTAATTTTCAACTTTTATCTTAACTCATTATTTCATTTCAGCTCATATGTAAAAACAAAAGAGACGTAATTGATACACACACAAGGGTTATACACACCCTTTTTCTGATACAAGAGCTGATAGTGGGTAGGTTATCAGAAAACACTCCTCAATGAGTGAAATAAGAACAATACAGCACAAACTATATCTCTCAAAATGAATAAGGATTAAGGCTCAATGCTTAGAGAAAATAGAATAAAAGTTTTGAATGAATGTTGTATGCTCTGGATCTTGTGTATGTGAAGCTCTCAAATGATCTATTTATAGGCATATGAGACTTCATATTCAAATTTAAAAAGATTCACATGTCAAAGACAACATCATTCACTTTTTCAAAAAATTCAAATAAAAGGTTATTCTTTTTCAATTGTCAAAGACAACATCATTCATTTTTCAAAAACTTCAAACCTAATCTTTTACTTTTGGCATATGACAAAAGGAGCACACTTTCCTTTTCAAAAAATTCAAATTTAATCTTTTACTTTTTGTATATGACAAAAGGAGCACACTTTACTTTTCAAAAAAATTCAAACAAAATCATCTACCTTTTGTATAAGTCTAAAAAAGCATCAATCACTTTTGAAAATATTCAAATAAAACATGCACATGTGAAAGATGACAATCAATCATCTTTAATATTTTCAAAGTTCAACCCTTTAATCAAGGCATGCACATGTAAAAGATGATAATCAATCATCTTTCAAAATTTTCAAATTTAATTTTCAAAAATATTCATGCACATGTGGAAAATGTATTTTAATGCTTTATGATAAAATATTAATTTTGAGCATTAATCCTAATTTCGAATTTTGAAGAGATTTACAACATTACTCTATAACTTTAATGTGAACTTGTTCCCTTCTTGCTCATGCTTGTTTCCTTGATATGCTTGACTCCATTGTGTAGACAACTTGAGCTTGAGACTTCTTTATTCTTTGAATTCATTTATTATCATCAAAATTCATGTGTAGATATATAATTACACAAAACTTGAAACCTTGGGTTCAACAATCTCCCCCTTTTTGATGATGACAAATACTTGATAGAACCTGAAACTTGTATTAATACTTAAGCTCCCCCTGAGAATGTGCGTTAGTTTTTCAAGCAAAAGTATAAATATAATTCCAAGCATATATAACAAGTTATATATAACAAGTTTAGCAATTTAAACAATGTTAATGTTCTAATCTAAAACTTCTCCCCCTTTTGGCATCATTAAAAAGGATCGGCAGCAAGTAAATAGACTGAAGAAAACAGTGCGTTAATAGACACTGTAGATAGTTGAAAAAGGGAGCCGTCCGTGACCCGACAAGTGCTGCAAAGCCTTAAGGCCTAACTCTATGAATTTAGTGCGGCTGAAGATTTAAACAATCGCCTGATGTTGTTGACAAAAGGGATTGAAGGCTCTGAGTTTCTATAAAAAAAATCATTTTTACCCATCGGATACCAAAAAAAAATCACATTGCTCCTTGACCTGAGTTCTGTTTTTCCATAACGATATAATGGTCGAGCAATTCTCTTCCACTAATGTTCCAGACTTGAATCAGGAACCCTTGACACATCAACCATCAATCTTCTCTCATGAGGCCGTCAATACCATGATAGGAGCAGATATCCGTTTTTCTAGTAGGGCTGATTCTGAGATTGTTGCAGAATCAAGAATGCTCAGTAGTCAATATGCTGCCTCTGTTACGACCATGTCTCGGAGGTTAATGGCGAGGGTGAGTGAGATTGATCATCTTAACATCCAAATATCTGAGTTACGACAGAAGCTTGCTAATAAGGATAGAGAGAATAAAATGCTAAAGCAAGAAAACAAAGAGTTGAAAAAATTTACAGATTGGTATGCTCATGATCTGCAACCACGAATAGAGGAGCTGGAACGAGAAAGGGTTCAGATACAAGGTCAACATCGGCAGATAACATCAGAGGTTCATCGTTTACTAGAAAAATAGGGACAATCTACTGTTAATCTCGCTAGCTTAGTAAGAAAACTTTTGACAATGTGTGTCCAGCATATCTTGTATTTCTTTTGACTAAATAAGATTTGAAGAGACACTAGTTTGTCTTGTTCTTTATGCTATCTCTATAAAATCAGTCTTAAAATTCATCCGATTTGCATCAAATATTATTCTCATCTCTATAACTCATCTGCATTCTTTCAACATTTTCGTTTTAAGCCTTCTATTCTATTCTCAATGGCTCATTCTTCTAACATTTCTCTAGATCCATCCATAAGGCATTCTGCATCTCAACCTCCTGTCCTTTCTGCAGCTGCCATTGGTGCCATGTTGCAGCAAGAAAATAAGAATCTGACTAATAAGTCAGATTCTGATGCTATCTATGACTTGGTGAGTCTTGGGACTCGCTACTCTTCCTCTATTGTTGCTTTTTCTCAGCGGCTACAAGCCAAAAATCATGAAGTTGAAAAGCTCAAAGAACAAATTGTTGTACTTCAACGAATTGTTCAAGAGTCTCACACAAGGGAATGAATCATTCGGCAGAAGAATAAACAGTTGAAATCTTTATTAGATTCTTCATTCCGCTTGCCGGTTCCCATAGATAAGAATGACATGATATTGTATGAAGAGAATGAGCGTCTCAAACATGAGGCTAAGAATCTCAAGTTTATGTAAAAGTATTTAAAAAATCTATCTCTATTTTTATTGACTCTGGTCTATCTTTTAAAAGATATTCATAGCATGCATCATACCTATTTCTCTTCTGATCATACATAATCTATCTTCTGATAAAGACTTTGTGAAAATATCTGCTAACTGATCGTGTGTGTTTGTGAACTCTAGTACTATATCGCCTTTTTGCACATGATCTCGAAAAAAAATGATATCTTATTTCAATATACTTAGTTCTAGAATGTTGTATTGGGTTCTTTGAAAGATTTATAGCACTTGTATTATCACATTTGATTAGAATGTGATTATACATGAGTTTAAAATCTTCAAGTTGTTGATTCATGTAGAGAACTTGAGCACAACAACTACCCGCGACAACATATTCTGCCTCAGCAATAAATAGTGCAACAGAATTTTGTTTTTTACTAAACTAGGAAACTAGTGCATAACCTAAGAAATGGCATGCTCCACTAGTGCTTTTTCGATCTATTTTACAGCCAGCATAATCTGCATCTGTGTAGCTGATTAGATCGAAAGATGTGTGCTTAGGGTACCATAACCCTAAGTTAATTGTACCACTAAGATATCTAAGAATGCGCTTAACTGCAATTAAATGTGATTCTTTTGGAGATGATTGAAAGCGTGCACATAAGCACACACTAAACATAATATCCGGTCTACTGGCTGTTAAATATAATAAGCTACCAATCATACTTCGATATATTTTCGAGTCAACTGGCTTACCGGATTCATCTTTATCAAGTTTAGTTGATGGGCTCATTGGTGTTCCAATTTCCTTAGCACTTTCCATCCCAAACTTCTTCAGTAATTCCTTAATATATTTTGATTGATTGATGAATGTCCCACTTTTTTGCTTGCTTAATTTGCAATCCGAGAAAGAATGTAAGTTCTCCCATCATGCTCATCTCAAATTCTTCCTGCATAGTCTTAGCAAAAACTTGACACATATTTTCATTAGTAGCACCGAATATTATATCATCAACATAAATCTGAATTAAAAGAATATCATTATTTTCATATTTAATGAAAAGAGTTGTGTCGATTTTTCCTCTTGAAAAACTTTTTTCAATCAAGAAACCACTGAGTCTCTCGTACCAAGCTCTAGGAGCTTGTTTAAGTCCATATAATACTTTTGTGAGTTTGAAAACATGATTTGGGGAAATATGATTTTCAAAACCTGGAGGTTGCTCAACATATACCTCTTCATTTATAAAACCATTTAAGAAAGCACTTTTAATATCCATTTGAAAAAGTTTGAAATCTTTATAACAAGCATATGCAAGTAGCATTCGAATAGCTTCTAATCTTGCGACTGGTGCATATGTCTCATCATAATCGATTCTTTCTTCTTGATTAAAACCTTGGGCTACAAGTCTAGCCTTATTACTAGTAATGACTCCGGACTCATCTTTCTTGTTTCTAAAAACCCATTTTGTTCCAATGATAGTATGATTTTTGGGTCTAAGAACAAGTGTCCAAACATCATTTCTTTTAAATTGATTCAACTCTTCTTGCTAGCTAGAATCCAAGATTCATCAAGAAGTGCGTCATCAATATTTTTGGGTTCAATCTGAGATAGAAAAGCAGTATGATTACAAATATTTCTAAGAGATGATCGAGTACTTACACCTCGTGAAGGTTCTCCCAAAATTTGTTCCACTGGATGATCTTTCACAAATTTCCACTGTTTGGTTGCATCTTGTATTAAATTTTGATGATTTTTCCTGATGGCTCCATGTTGAACTTCCTCTATTGTGTTCTCTTTGTTGAGATTGAGACTTTCCGTATTATTTATACATCCTGTTTCTTCATCAATAGATTTCTTGGAGAGTGGAGAATTAGATTCATCAAATACTACATGCATAGATTCTTGTACAGTCAAAGTCTTTTTATTGAATACTCTATAAGCTTTATTATTAGTAGAATACCCGAGAAAGATACATTCATCAGATTTTGCATCAAACTTGCCTAAATTATCCATGTCATTCAAAATAAAACATTTGCATCCAAATACATGAAAGTAACCAATGTTGGGCTTTTTCTCATTCCAAAGCTCATAGGGGGTTTTATCTAATTTAGACCTTAGCATAACTCTATTTATAACATAACATGCAGTACTTACCGCTTTGGCCCAAAAATAACTAGGCAAGTTGTTCTCATTGAGCATTGTTCTTGCCATCTCTTGAAGAGATCTATTTTTCCTCTCTACTACCCCATTTTGTTGAGGAGTTCGAGGAGCAGAAAAATTATGTACAAAACCATTTTCTTCACAAAATGTTTCAATATTTTTATTAACAAACTCTTTTCCCCTATCACTTCGGATACTTGAAATAGTATAACCCTTTTCATTTTGAATTCTCTTGCATAACTTGGTAAAGGCATTATGTGCCTCATCTTTATGAGCAAGAAAGATGACCCAAGTATATCTAGAGAAATCATCAACAATAACAGATGCATAATATTTTCCTCCTAGACTTGCAACTCTATTTGGTCCAAAAAGATCCATGTGTATCAGTTGCAATGGTCTAGTAGTGGAAATATATTTCTTGGTTTTAAAAGAAGTTTTTGTTTGTTTACCAAATTGGCATGCATCACAAATTTTGTCTTTAAGAAAATATGTTTTTGGTAAACCTCTCACAAGATCATTTTTTGAAAGTTTGGAAATAAGTTCCATGTTGGCATGACCTAATCTTCTATGCCATAGCCAACTAGTTTCATTTTGAGCTGAAAAGCAAATAGCATCTTGTGAGGTAATTTCTTCAAAATCGATTGTATAAACATTATTGTTTCTAAAAGCAATAAAACAAATATTACAATCATGATCATTCAAAATAATGCACTTATCCATTTTGAAAGTAACTGTAAATCCTTTATGACATAATTGACTTATGCTCAAAAGATTATGTTTTAGACCTTCAACAAGTAGAACATATTCAATTATGAGAGAAGATTCATTACCAATTTTACCTATTCCCACGATCTTCCCTTTCGAGTTGTCTCCAAATGTCACGTGTCCTTCTTCTTTAGATCTAAGATCAAAGAACTTAGCCTTGTCTCCCGTCATGTGTCTTGAACATCTACTATCTAAAAACCATTTGTTTTTTCTTGTGGATGACTTCATGCATACCTATAAAAACAATTAAAATGATTTTTCTTGGTACCCAAGTTCTTTGGGTCCTTTATTTATTAGTATTAGAAGAAACAAGATTTTTAGGTACCCATATGGCCCTAATAGTCATTGTATGATTTCTTCTAATAGGACAAGTATGATAATTATGACCATTTCTATTACAGAAATTGTAAATAGCATGTGCCATATATGAAGAACTTGAATGATTATAATAATATCTTTTTTTGACAAAATTATTTTTATGAAAAAAATTTTGAATATTGGTCTTTGATGTAGAAAGATTATCAAAGAAATTTTTGTAAGGTTTGTATTTTTGTTTTGGCATATATCCCAAGCCTGCCTTGTCAAAAACACATCTTTGACTACCAAGAAGTTTTCCAAAATTTCTTTTTCCATTCGTAAAGTTTTCAACAATATTTTCTAAATCAGTTTTCTTCATATTCAACTCAAGATTTTCATCTTTCAAAATGATATTTTCTTTTCTTAAAATATCAATTTCGTTTGTTAAAGAAAAATTTTTCTTTTTCAAAGCAGTATACTTGATACCCAATTTTTCAAATTCCTCATATACCTCTTCTAAAACATTTTGCAATTCTTCATATGAAGGATCTTCAATATTATCAAGATTCGTTACCTCAATGTCATCTTTAGCCATAAGACAAAGATTTGCTGATTCTTCATTGCTTGCTTCACTATCTGAGCTACTTGAATCATCATCTCATGTAGCTTTCATTGCTTTCTTGCCCTTGTTTCGATCTTTCTTTAGCAGAGGACAATCTGGCTTGATATGACCAGGTTTATTGCATTTATAACAAATTAAAGTGTCATTTTTACCTGAATCTTTCTTGGAAAACTTTTTGAAAGATTTCTTCGGAGGAGTTTTATTTTTCTTTAAGAATCTCTGAATTCTTCTTGTTATCATCGCAACTTCTTCATCTTTGTCTTCATTTTCCTCATCGTCATCACTTTCACTTTCATGAGGAACAGCTTTAAGTGCCAAGCTCTTCTTTGGCTTTCTTTTTTCTTCTCCTCTTTTCAATGTGTACTCATGGGTGATAAGTGACCCGATGAGTTCATTCACTTTGAGCTTCTTGAGGTCTCTAGCTTCAAGAATCGCTGTCACTTTTGATTCCCAGCGTTTTGGTAGAGAGTTGAGAATTTTTTTTACTATTTCCACCTTGGAATAAATTTTGCCAAGAGCTGTCAAGTTGTTTATGATGTTAGTAAAATGAGTGTGCATACTAGAAATAGATTCATCATCATTCATCTTAAACATTTCATATTCATGAGTAAGAATATAAATTTTTGATTTCTTGACTTGCGAAGTTCCTTCATAAGTAACTTCCAAGTTATCCCAAATTTCTTTTGCCGTAGCACAAGTCATTATTCTATTAAACTCATTTCCATTAAGAGTATTAAATAATAAATTCATAGCAGTTAAATTCAAAGTATAAAGTCTATCGTCTTCACGATCAAACTCTTCTTCTTCCTTTTTGACCTTTACTCCATCAACTACTTTTGTTGGAATATAAGGTCCATTTACAATGCATTTCCAGATTTCTCAACCTTGAGCCTGAAGAAATATTCTCATTCTAACTTTCCAGAATGAGTAATTATCTCCACAAAAGAGTGGAGGCCGACTGCTAGATTGACCTTCACCAAATGAAGCTGCAACGTTAGCCATAAGATCTTAACTCAAAAGATAGTTAATCTTATAATAGAGCTCTTAGCTCTGATACCAATTGTTGCCCAAATGACTAACACAAGAGGGGGGGTGAATTGAGTTGTATTAAAAAAATAACAATTATAAATCAAATATATAATATAAACTATAAACAAAATATGAAATAGCAATAAATATAAAGAGTAAGGGTAAGAAAGAAGCAAACTCAGTATGTTAACGAGGTTCGGCCCCACTGCCTACGTCCTCGCCTCAAGCTACCCCTTGAGGATTCCCAAATTCACTATTCAACCTCCTTCAGGTGGAGATAGAAACTTATTACACCTTTGAACAACACCGCTACAAAGGATCCGTGTAGAACACCCTCTACACTTGCAATCACCTTACACGTGGTGATTCAACTATTCCCCGTGTAGAACACTTTCTACACGCACAAGGGTTATACACACCCTTTTTCTGATACAAGAGCTGATAGTGGGTAGGTTATCAGAAAACACTCCTCAATGAGTGAAATAAGAACAATACAGCACAAACTATATCTCTCAAAACGAATAAGGATTAAGGCTCAATGCTTAGAGAAGAGAGAATAAAAGTTTTGAATGAATGTTGTATGCTCTGGATCTTGTGTATGTGAAGCTCTCAAATGATCTATTTATAGGCATATGAGACTTCATATTCAAATTTAAAAAGATTCACATGTCAAAGACAACATCATTCACTTTTTCAAAAAATTCAAATAAAAGGTTATTCTTTTTCAATTGTCAAAGACAACATCATTCACTTTTCAAAAACTTCAAACCTAATCTTTTACTTTTGGCATATGACAAAAGGAGCACACTTTCCTTTTCAAAAAATTCAAACCTAATCTTTTACTTTTTGTATATGACAAAAGGAGCACACTTTACTTTTCAAAAAAATTCAAACAAAATCATCTACCTTTTGTATAAGTCTAAAAAAGCATCAATCACTTTTGAAAATATTCAAATAAAACATGCACATGTGAAAGATGACAATCAATCATCTTTAATATTTTCAAAGTTCAACCCTTTAATCAAGGCATGCACATGTAAAAGATGACAATCAATCATCTTTCAAAATTTTCAAATTTAATTTTCAAAAATATTTATGCACATGTGGAAAATGTATTTTAATGCTTTATGATAAAATATTAATTTTGAGCATTAATCCTAATTTCGAATTTTGAAGAGATTTACAACATTACTCTATAACTTTAATGTGAACTTGTTCCCTTCTTGCTCATGCTTATTTTCTTGATGTGCTTGACTCCATTGTGTAGACAACTTGAGTTTGAGACTTCTTTATTCTTTGAATTCATTTGTTATCATCAAAATTCATGTGTAGATATATAATTACACAAAACTTGAAACCTTGGGTTCAACATAACAAATTATAGTAAAGTTTACAAGCTAGCAAGATTTTTTTTTATTAATTCATTTTATTTTAATTTTACTTTGCATAAATCATAACGTATTATATCAGATCAATCAATTTACATATTAAAGATCATGAGAAACTTCCCTGCATAGAAAACTAATCCAAGTCAATGGTTAACATTAAGATAAATTACACATGATCGATCCTCCCTCTAAAATTTATGTGTACATATATATAAATGCAAGTTCACAACTTCTTCTGTTTTCAGAACTGCAAAAGAAGCATTCAATGGGATTATGGAAATAGATGATAGTTAATTGCATGTTTTCGCGTACTTTCTTATTTTACTTCATTTTTTTTTCTCCTCGTTTTCTTTTTTTTTCAAAAAAATAAAAGTGGTTAATGCAATCTTCATGTCATACAAAATTCCAATTTAAACAAAAAAAGAATATATATATATATATATATATAGAGAGAGAGAGAGAGAGAGAGAGAGAGAATGTTGTGTGTGTGTGTATATATATACATATATTGTAGCAAGTAAGAAACGTAAATATGCTTCATCATATCTTATAGGGGAAATTTGAAACAATCCTATGGTTTTTGTTATTGGATCTTAAAAATGCTTATTGGCTCTTATTTCAATCTTTTCTTTCTTTAAATGGTTATTGCATATAATTTCTATCCTTTTTCTTTCGGGTATTGAGGTATCTTGATAATACCTCTCCATTATTTATTATTTTATTATTAATTTTCACATACTTTTCAATACTATTCAATATTATATCATTACTTTTTTACTATTATTCACAAAATATCTCATTAGCCAAATGCAACTTTTTGTCTGACATAATAAATCTAAATTATTGTTTAAAAGCAAAATATCATCTACAAATGGGATTAAAAAATAATTCTACTCCCACTAACTTGAAGACACTTTATGTATTCATATTATGGGTGGGCAGCAGGGCCCCGCCCCAGTGTGGCGGGGCGGATTACCCCATCTGGCAACACGGGGGCGGGGTTTCCCCCACCCGTATAGGTGGTCGTGGGCAGGGCGAGGGCGGGGGCGGTATGGGGTGGTCCCCTATCCCGGAAATACCCCGCCCTACCCCATATATATATAATTATATAATATATATATATGAGAATATCTTATAGCCGGTCCATCCGTTGAAGCTCAAATAACAGCCCTCCAATTACATTTTGCCACGTAGCTCTTCCATTTCTCATTCCATGAACCTGTCTACACTGAATCTTCCATTTCTCATTTTGTGAAAATCCACCTTCGAACCTTCCTCCTCTCCCTCTTCCATCAAAGCCTTCTTCTCTCCCTCTTCCACCAAGGCGCACACCGGTCGAAATCGATCACTGAAAAAATTGAGTTAGATCTACACCCACTTTGTTCCTCCTCTTCGTTAGTCGTTGCCATTGCCTTTCGTCGTTCACCGTAGAGACCTTTCGTTGCTGCTCCACTCTGTTGCTGCTCCATGGATTCTAAATTCTGATTTTTTTATTTTAATTTCGCTAAATAGAAAAGGGACAAGAAAAAGCCCATAAAAAATGATATTCGGCTCAATGAGTCTAGGATAGTTCCACTCCCACCTTCTCCCCCAACCAGAATCATCTGCAACTCAAAGGGAACCCCATACAAAACCTAGCAATGGCGAAGACCCAAGCCGAAGACCAAGGTCAAGACCAGTATGGCGTCTGCCTTTACTACAAGTACAATGAGATCCCCAAAATCAACGAGTTTCTTTTAGTTGATTTTTAAACTCGTTGATTTTGTTCAGTTATAGCCTATAGGTTCTTTTAGTCCTCAGGGGTTTGACTATAAGACCATGATGGCCAGGAAGGTGTAGAAGAACCAATGGGATTAAATGAAGGTGGTAAGAAATTAAGAATGTGCTGCTGGATCAGAAATATTGTGAGCAGCATATGCATAGAAGGCCATCAGCATGGGGGAAGACAGATGGTCTGGGAGAAATCGAAGTTCTTTCTAAGACAGTTTTAATCAGATGAGATCAAGTATTTTTTGTTTTGTGTAAGATCTCATACGTGTCTTATGTTGATTGGGGGCTGTTAAACACACAACTTCAGACCGACCGTTGCGAAGAGGAACTGTATATATATATATATAAACCCTCAGGTGACCAAAACGGCGTCGTTTTGGCACCTGAATTTTTTTTATTTAAGAAAGTAAATCCAAAACGGTGCGTTTTGGGTTTACTTTTAACCTAAAACAAAACCCCCCACCCAAAAAGCCCCCCCAAAGGCGTAACACCCCCCCCCCCCCCCGCGGGGGCATCGAACAGATATGGCTGGCCACCCAGTGTTCCATCACGTCGCCGTTCCTCCCGTCCCCCCCGCAGCTACCTCCTCGAATCTCGTCGGCCGGTAAGTCTGTCTTTTTTTTAAAAAAAATTTAAATTTTTATGGAATTAAGTGGAGGATGAGATTAATGGAGATGGAGGATGGGATTGTGAATTGTGATGTGGAGGATTGAATGTGTATGTGTGTGATAAGTGATCAGATTGAATGTGTGAATTGGATCTGATTGAATGTGTTTTGGTTTTGTGTAAATTTGTTTTTATAAAATCCTTTTGGTTTGATTTTTATGGTTGGATTTTACTATAAATTTAATTTAATTATTGAGTTCATTTTGTTATTCGAGAGTTGTCTAATTTTTTTTGCCCTATTAATTGCATTTTTAGGGTAAAAATTATTATAAATTTTAATTATTCGAATCTGCGTGTATGAAGTTGCGAAAGTTATTTTACAAACTTCAAACACAAATGATTATGAATTTATATATATAATTATTTACGCCGGTTGTTTGTATATTTAAATTAATTAATTCTTGGTATTATTTGTTTATTACATATAAAAATTAGTGGAGAGGTGGGAGTGAGGAAGATATATATATATATATATATATTTATTTATATATGTATGTATATATACTTTAATTTTTCCAGCTAGTATTGCACAAAAAGATTTGGAAGACAACAAAGAAGGACGTGGAAAGTGAAAGCAACCTACTCCAACTACATTTCTTTTATTAAGTAATTTGGATTTCTTTGCTTGTTCTTCTTTTTGTAGATTTGATTCCACAACCTGTTCCGGATTTATTCAACAAAATCCAAATTCAATACGTTTATTAAATTACTGTTCTTCATTACAAAATAAGATCGGTTATTTAATGTGTCTATCTTTAGGCCCAAGAGTTATTGTCTGAATTATAAGTAATGTAAATCCTCATATTTACATATATATTATAGTAGTACTCGGTACTTTCATATATAATATTTCCATTTAAGACTTACATAAGTGTTGACATGCCTATCTCATATAATTTTTCAGTTTCTTCTGTGTTATTAATTTTTTTTTATTATTCATTTTGTTTCTTTACTTGCTAAATTCATTTTGTTTCTTCTGTGTTATTGTTAAATTTGAACAATATATCAAACAATATTGATTCTTTGGTTGGATGTTAATACTTTTCATGTTTGTTATAATTTCAGATTTATTGTTTGCTTGAGTTAATGGAAATGCCGATAGATTCTAGTGCGAACTCCCCTATTGAGGGTACCCCTGCCTCTACTGAGTCTACCCCTACCCCAATTGAGGGTATTCCTACCTCCCTACCCCTACCCCTGCCTCTTATTTTTATTTATTTATTTAAAATTAATTGGTGTTAATTTCAAATTTAATTGTTGGAGTGATACCTGGGACAGCGTCTACAGCTACCTCCGCTGCAGTATGACTTCTTTTATATTAGGCTCTAGACCCACCATTGCTCATGGTTTGCACAATTAATCCCTTAATTTATAAGTTAAAACTTTATATTGATAATTCTAATTCGTTTTATTTTTTAATTTATTATTATTGCAGGATTTATGATCTTGAATTTGTCTGCCCATATCTCAATACAATGGAACGTCTCAGTGAACTCACCGCCACCCAAAATTGATCAAACTTTCTAATGTTATGATTTTGTTAATTTATATTTAGTTGTAATGTTAATCATTAATGGTACAATTTGTAGTATTTATTATTTTTATGTCTTTGTAATTTTGTAATTGTTTATTAGTTGACACGATTTTGTAATTTCTATCATTGTAATTTTGTAATAGCTTAGTGCATGCCTTAGTTACTTAGTAATTAATAGGCTAATAGTATTAGGTTGACCGTTGAAGTTTTTGAACTTGAAATTTAGTAATTAGTATTTGTCTTCCTAATTTTTTTTTCAATTTTTTTAATATATAAATATAGTTTTAGTTAAATTTTTAGTCTAAAAACATGTCTGGATTGTATTTCTGGGTCATTCTGAGCCCAAAAAACTTATTTAGGCTCAAAATAACCCAAATAATCTCAATAGGCCAAGGGCCCAATTACAAAGCCAGCGGGCGGACGGGGGCAGGTCCACCCCTGCACCCCCATTACCGGATGGGGTACCACACCCCCGTCCATGCGAGGGCGGGGACAAAAAACTTTCCCCCGCATGGGCGGGGCAGGGGGCGGGTAGCACTCCTAATTCATCTACAAAGTTTCATATCCTTTTATTGGGAGTGTTTTTTAGCCCAAATCTGCATTTCGTAATTGCAAGCCAAATAGATATATGATGACCAAAAACCTTAAACTTGTAGCATGTGTACCTTTCTCCAAGCTTCTCATTCTCAAATGCATTAGCACGTCCACTTCATCTAACTGTGTATTAAAACGAGCTACTAATATCATAACTATCTTCAATCATGAAAACCCATCAATAATAATACCATTCAAGAACTTAATTTGCATATCTTGCATGCTAGTTTATGAGCAGCTTCATTAATTATATAATATTTATTGTCTACATATTATATATATATATATATATACGATTCACTTGAAAGCTTTTGAAATATTATTGTGGCTTTCTGACCTCATTTACCACATTTCCAATACTACAAAGATTAGTATTGAAGCTGAATTTGAATATAGTTTTCTCCCCATTATATAGTCTCATACTAATAGGGCAAGACCTCACCATATATGCCTATTTTTAACAAAGGTGTTGGGCCTATTAGATTTCCCGAGCTCAATCATTAGTTATTATCGTTTGGAAAAAATTCATGCGATAACCAGATGTCCATGGTGGTGGGCCTCTTCTCACGTGACAGCTAATTCTTTACACAAACTTCTTCAGCAAGTACTTCCTTTTTACCCATTCATGGACCATGGCGGTGAATGAGGTGAATCATTCCTTATTGAATCTGAGAGAAATATTGTTATTCCTTTCACTTTTTTATCTTTTCTAATCATATATGTTAAATATTTTAATATGAACATTAATAATTAGATCTTTAATTTTCTATGATCCACGATAATAAAATAATAACAGTTAGAAAACGTGCCTCTCTCCATTATAGTTTGATAATGAATTTGACCTGATTATGAGAGAAGGATCACCCTAACAATTTCACATCTGAGTGTCTCTTGATGGCTAGAGGCACAATAATGTTGTATGTGAGAACCATTTAACCCATCAATGCTATTTTTAGATTTCTGACCATCAAGAAATCTCAGACTCTATATCTGATTATAATTAGAGATATAGAGTCTTAATCTTATCTCTTAAGAGTTTTCTTATCCCACTGTAGCTCATCTATTAATTGATAAATTTTGAGCTATTTCAAACTATGTTAAGATGAGTGTGTGGGACATATAGTTTAAATAAAACTCTTACATTCTCCTACTTGACCCATAAGCCCATAAAATAATATTTTCCATTCATTGGTTTATCACAGAAAATTAATCATACTGCACAAATTCATTTCCTGAATATTTCATAGTTCAAAACACATTACATGAGTTCTGTAATATCAATGTTAAATTAACTACCAATGCGAGTTATTGCAATCCTTTGTTATATAACTAATAAATTCTCTTCCATGTACCACAACACCAGTAACCAATTTAACACGATCTTTAAGATTTGTTATTCATCATTTCTACACACTATATATTATCTTTTTTTCTTTTTTTCTTCTTAAACTAATTGATTTCTTTTACTCATCATTCATACATCACTCATTTAGTAAGAGAAAAAAATAAAAAAAATTATAGATAATATGTTATATAAGAATGAAGAGAAAGAAATTTTTATGCTTCTAATTAAATAAATAATCACTCAAATGCATGCACGCCATCAACACGTACGACATGTATATTGATATAAAATGACAATATCAGAATTAAATTATTTTCTTATCACTTTTCGATGCTACCGAAAAATATCTATCATGTACATAAAGTAAAATAAATTTTTTATTTTAATTTTTTAATTGAATAAAAACTAAAATTAACATTTTTAGTTTAGGTAAAGATCTCGTATTAGTAAAGTTTAAAAATTAATTAATATGAATTTTTCTTATTATTATTATTTTTTTAACTTTCATTATAAAAAGATTTAACGTATATTAAATTAAGTCATGTTAATTTATAGACTATATGATTTATTTTATAAATTTAATAATTCAAAAAATAATATCATGATATCTTATTAAAAGATATCGAAATAAATCATTAATGATTGTTTATACACAAAACAATATTGCTGAAATAAAATAATGATATATTTGAGAGGAAGCAGATAAATATAATATTATTTTTTAAAAATATATAGTTCCAGAATGTGTTTTTTGTTTTTATTATTACTTGATTTTGTTTTATTATTATTATTATTATTATTATTATTATTATTATTATTATTATTATTAATATTAAGACTCCCAGTGATGCGATGGAAGAAGTCATTTTGAATGTAAAGTATAACTAATTGCAGATGGATCGTGGATGATGATGGGGCTTCTTGTACAAGTTTAAAGAAGTGGATACAGCGTTGCATGGAGGAGGAAGAGAAATTCTTCAGAGCAGTCACCGTTTAGGTGAATCCATTTCACACATGACGTGTAGACCGGGTTCACAAAAACACTGAACCGGTTCTAACCTCAGTCTCCCCTCTCCCCGCGCCCTCAGTCCCCTCTCAAAATCGTAAGCGTTCATCGACGAAAGTCCCAAATTGCTTCTCTGTGAAATCCTCAATTCCCTCACGTTTTGTATCCCTTTCAACTTCTTCGATGTGAATCCCTCAAGTTTCCTCATAAAACAACGTTACCTTCTTCTTCTCTATGAATTGCAAAAAACCCCCCAATCTGATTTTGAAAACCCCAAATTCTGTCTTCTGCTTCTCAATCGTAGAATATGATTTTGATTTTGAGACATTCTTCTTCTTCTTCTTCTCTGTGATTTCTCTCAGTCCCCCACGTGCATTTTGATTTCCCCCCCTCTCCCATTCGCTTACACTGTGATTTTCCCCCGATGTGATTTCTCCCATCTCAATCACACGACCTTTCATCTCAGTCCCGCGATGGTGTGAGTCCAATCCTCCCCTCCACTCTTCAGCAACCTTCATCCCTCTTCTCTTCGAAATCTTCATCTCTTCATCCCTCTTCTCTTTGAAACCTTCATCTCCCCCCTCTTCTCTTCAACGACCTTCATCTCCCCCTCATCTCTATAGCTCACCCTCCATTCCTTTGCTTTTCCCCCAAAATGAAATGTTACATGGCCTCAGAGAAGGAGATTGGAGAAGATAAAGGTGGAGACTTTGGGGGATTCTGGAAGAGAGAGGTCGAAGGTGAGAGAGAAGAAGTGAAGTAGATGAGAAGTTAGGTGGGCTCCATTACACCATTTATGGATTTGTTCACAACAGAAATCTAACATGTAACATCTCCTCTCAGCGACCTGCGATAGAGATCTGGAAGGGCATCGCAGGGTGGATCTACGGAAGAGATTTGCCGGTCACGCAGTAAGGTATTTATTCATGTAAATAATTTTCTTCAAAAGGAATTATATGAAATTCTAGGATTTGTGACAAATTCTATGAAATTCTAGTGTTTACTCCATCTATTTCTTTTCTGTAATTCTAGGATTTAGGCATACATTTCGAAGTCTGATTTTTGTTTTTCTTTCTTTTTTTTTTTTGTTCATTTGGATGTGATTTTAGGGCAGCACACTAGCATTTGGAAGGTAGAACACGTCCCTGCGTCCAGATCTGCTGCCATGGTAAGAATCTTCTTCAAATTGGATTTTTGGCTTCATTCTGATTATATTTATAAGAGCTTGTGATTATCTGACGTTGTTTCGTGCCCTTATCTAGTTTTCATGAATCTGGTTTTCTGTATAATATATGTATATTTGAAAGCAAGTAGTAGCGTAATGGGTTTTCATGTATCTGGTTTTCTGTATAATGTATGTATAATCCGGTTTCATGAAGTAGTAGAATAATGGGTTTTGCACCTATGTAGGGCTTTACAAAACTTTCAAAGCACTTTCAACTATGATTTATATATTAAATGATAGTCATCCCTTCTTATATTTTTATTGGGATAGAAATTAAAATAGAAGGGTATGACCGGACCGTGATCTCCACTCTCAGATAAAGGGTTCCTGAAGATGGTACACATCTTGTAACTAAGACAAATTTGAAGTCCAAAACCTTGACTTAGAAGTGGTGCCACATGCTCATTTCATTCACCTTCAGACACTAATTATTTTGTTCTCCACTTAGGGATAGGAATTGAATGGAGGTTTTGATGCAAACAAGAAAATGAGAGCAAACTAATAGAGTGGTGAGTGTCAAGAAGACTGCTCTACAAGCTAATCTATGTTCTTTCTGCTTTACAAGAATTGCATGTATTACAAGAAGACTGCTATACAAGCTACACAAGCTCTGCAAGAATTGCATGTATTACAAGAAGACCCCTCAAAAGAATTTCATGTTTTCTGCAATGTTCTTTCCAGCTCTACAAAACTCGGGAGGAGAATTGCATATATTACAAGAAGACTCCTCAAAGAATTGCATGCCCTGCCCTTGGATTATACCCTTGAGGATGCTTAACATATGACTCTTGCCTTTGGTTTTTATCTGATCTGAATCCAAGGTTACTTTTGTAATAGAAATCTAAACTTACCTTCTTGTTCTTGTTTCTTTGGTTAACCATTGACTTGGGGAGATCGTTAATTGTCTGTGTTTCATTTCATTTCTTGTTTTGATATAAATTATAGATCATATGTCAGAAAAATTTGATTCCCATTATGGAAAAAAAATGTCAAATGAGAACTAGAGACTTGACCCGATTCCCATTTTGCTTTTTATAATATATATATATATATATAAATTTTAGATTAGTGTGTTAGAAAATTTTGATTTCTATTATATGGAGAAAAATCTCAAATGAGAATCCAATTTCTAGTTCCATCTTGTTTGATCAGTATTATAAAATTATTTGACAATGTCTATTGAACATGATAATTATATCAAAGTTATGATGCTATTGGCGTATTTAATATTTGCAAGCTTACCAAGCCATACATGTTGGATCTTACAAGGTTAGATCTTACTCAAAATAACAATGAACAATTGGCAAAAGGGACTAAACAAAGCACTCTTCCATGTGCTTGAGAGCTGTAAATTGGTGCAAACAATTTACCAATATTCTTGGGCAAGTAACTGGTAACCCAAGTTTTCAAATACCTGCATCTATATTTCCCAAAACATCAAGGCCTAAGTGCCTAACATTAAAAATTAAAAATTTATCATTTGTCAAAGTTGTAAAGTTGGTTTTTGCATGTCTTGGATGAAGCTCAACCCTGCTATTCCATTGAAATTAACAACGAGTGCATCTTTTGAAATTAACCACATGTTCATGAAATAAATGCCATCTGGTATGAAATAAATGACTAATGCAAATATAAGAACAGATTCCCATAACTTAAAATCATTCCAGTTATACAAATACATGAGTTTTCTAAATACATAACATGAATGAACATTATGAAATCCAATCAAAATCTTTGCAAAAAGAGTAACATCTTCAGTGAATCCTTTAACAATCCTCTGGATACAACTCTACCATAAACACCATGCATCTCATCGTAGCCTATATTAACAATGCTATCCTGCCCATTCCAACTAAAAACCATTTTCAAAGTTAATGCTCATAATAAGTTTACCCAACTACAATTAGCCAAATTGTAAAAGATAGATCTAATATAGCTAAGGCATCTCCATAAATACTCACCACTGCAGATAGAATAATGTAAAATTTGGAAAAGGGACGTGAGGAAAATCAGAACCAAAGGCATCTCCATATAAGTGGCTTGGACTGACAAGAACGCCATCATTACACCAATCTGCACATAACTAACATCCTTAATTGCTCTAAAACAATTCCCATGATTAAATACTGCAAAGTACTCCAAAAAATGCAACACTCCAAAAGTTCAATCCCTTCAATTCCAAACAAGAGACAAGGAAGGAGGAAAATGCAACACTCAAAAAATACAAAATGCAGACAGTACAACACTAAAAAAAAAACAAAATTTGTCAAGACTGGCACATAAGAGTAAACGGAGGAAAATACACAAGATTGTAAAGAGGAATTATTAATTTAATTTATTTCTAATTGTCAACTATCCTCCTACCCGTAATGATGCTAGCAAGAAGAAAAGGAATGAAAAATCTTGAATCAACCAAACACAACTAATAATTATGTGATGGGACTTTCCTTTTAGGTAGGCAGTACAGTTATCATCTATACAATTATTTAGTTTTCTTATCTTTCTAATGTTTGAGAGCAGAGTAGACCGGGCAATCAAACTGGCCCAACCAACAACTAGAACTGTATGCATTTGATGGCCAGAAAGCAAATGGCCCCTTCTTGCCGATGAAGGCTTCAAGCAGTGACGATGTCACTGCTCGTGATGTTCGTCCAAAGGTCAAATCAGATATGTAATTATTGGAACAATTGTTGAGACTCAAATTGTGGATATGCAAGCATGGTAGCTCATATGATGTTCTATATCTCCATGAATCTAGGAACTTTTGCTTGCAAAGCCAATGATGCTTAGCTGGTCTTTTCAAATGATCAAACAAGAGCAGTATTTTTACTATATATATATATATATATATATAACTAAATTTGTATATTTTATAGATGGTATTGGTTTTTAATCTCAAACCGTCTTGATATTTAGGTGCATAAAGGGTACGGGGAGGCAATGTAATCCAATGCCAATTTTGTAAGCATGCTCATCCATAAAAAGTTAATTAGAGATGACTAGATGCAACTCACATACAGACATACTTGCATATATATATGGACGAAGTAAAACTTTATATTGCCTTGGTGACTTGAACTTTGAATACTCACTAGGACAAAAAAGGATCAGATTACTATTACTAGAAACAAATACTACGTGCTGACCAAACAAAGATATAAGATCGGGAACAAACAAGTCAATGGTCATTCCAAAAAGGGCCCTTTTTTGGTTTTTGAAAAAAAAAAGCCAAAACTTAACATTAATAGCAGAACCCTAACTGAAGTACTCTACTTGCTTTTTGGGAACAAAAATGGTAGCAATTAGGACACCCAAAAAGGCAAGAAAAGTAATTCCAAATATCAAATCCAATCCAAATACAACTGCTTATAGGCAATTAGGGCTTGAGACCTAGGACTTACCCCATGCAAGCAGGGAAGTGACTGATCCAAGCAGCGATCAAGCTCTTTATCATCACCATAATCACCAAAAATCAAAGCAAAACTCACTAGTTAGACATGATTCCAAGAAAACCAACGGACGCAACCCTAGATTCTAAAATGGTAGTAAGAAAACAAAAATCGAATATAAATCGAAAAGATTCGTGATTTTTCTTTCTATGGTATTTATTTATCGAGAATCAGAAAGCAAAATTCCCGCAAATATGGGACTGTCAGGGCATTGATTGGGTGATATAGTTTAATTTCTTGCATCCATAGGATTTAAATTGATGAAATCCTTGCCATGAAATGGGTGAAAACTGGATTCTCACTTGCTAATCACATCTTTGATGAAATATTACAAAGCATAGCGAAAACGCAATTTTGATCGCATAATGCATAAAGAAGCTCTTTAACTACAGTCTACAGTAGGCAAAAATCCCATCAGCAAATCAAAGGAATCAAGTTTGACAATGATTATTTTTCAAATCAATCGACATTTTATTATCTTTAAGTTTGAGATAATGGCCTTTTCCTTTTTCCATAATTTGCAAAAGCTCTATGAACAACAACCAATCTACCTCCAAAGTCAAAAAGTTGCAACGAATGGGATGAATACACCAAGTATGGACGATGCAGAAAATTACCTGATGGAAACTTACCTAATTCTTGCAAAGTTGTTTGTCTTGCAGAGGATAAGAGACGACGACGCAGGGTGCTGGGCTGAGGATGTTCAACGGCGACGTGGGACCCAGAGCAGAGGAGGCGTGACGGCGGGTGCTGGGCACAAATGGGCGATGCGGGGTGCTGGGCATTGGATGTAAAACGGCGACGCCCAGAGTAGAGGAGGGGCGACGGCGATGCCCAGACTTCTAAATCTTGACAGCTCTACAAGAAAACGTATGCTCAAAGAAACGCGGCCAAACTTCTTCGGTACCCAGCTTGGTGGGCCTCTTCTCGGAGTCAATCTAAGAGAAATATTGTTCTTCCATTTTCTTTTTACCTTTTCTAATCATATATGTTTCTAATTAAATGAATAATCACTTAAATTTGCACTACATCAACTTGTACGACATGTATATACTGATATATAACGACATGATCAGAATTAAATTTGCCACCACAAAATATATACCATGTACATAAATTTTATTTTTTATTTTAATTTTTAAATTCAACAAAAACTAAAATTTACATGTTTAGTTTAGGTAGAGATCTCATAATAGTAAATTTTACAAATTAATTAATATAGTTTTTTTGTTGTATATTATAGTTTCTTCTACTTTATTTTCAGTTTAACAAATTTTAATGTATTACATCAAATCACATTATTTTATAAATTATGAAATTTCTCTTATAAACTTAACAATTCAAAATATAAAAGAGAATATCATGGTATGTTATCGGGAAATTTTGAAATAGATTAGTAATAATTGTTTAGACAATTAAAACAATATTGATGAAATTAAATTATACATATGCTTGTTCAGGAGTTTAGGAAGGTATGGAATAGAAAGGAATAAAGTAATTATATTATAGGTTATATATGAGAGGATGATTATAAATAGAATAGAGTAACTATTTTAGGCTTCATTTGGATGTTGGAAGATTTTGAGATCAACTCAGTTCAGTCTAATTTTAAACTCAGTCTAATATCTAAACACTCAGCTCTCAAATCATTAAATATAACTCAACTCAAAACTTCTTTACACATAAAATCTATAATCTTTTTCAACTTAATACCTCTTTACACGAGGGACCACAACCTTTTTCAACTTCTCATCAATATATTTAAACTCATCTTAACATTTAAATATATCTAAATTCATCTTAGGTGATCCCATTTCTTTTACTTCTTTTTTTTAATATTTTCTAATCATATATTGTTTTAATTAAATGAATAATCACTCATGAAATGGACTAATCAACGTGTATGGGATGTAATGGCAGAATTTAAATTTAAAATTAAAATTAAATTTAAAGTTTGAGGGATGGTATATATTAATTTTAATAACTTATTGGTAAAGGAACGAGATCGAGAAGCTCCTTGGCAACTTCATTTCTTCTTTTTACTTATTTGTTTATTAGAAATAATAGTTGCAATCGTTAGTATGTAAGTACCACATAATCATTTTTAAAAAGTTAATATATACTAGACCCACAAGAAAAAAAAGTTCATTTTTTTATAATAGATCTCACTCTTTTTTAAAATGACTGTATGATACTTGCACACTCCACGACTTCAAGTAGTATTACTTTTTATAAACTTTTTTTTTGATAAACTGAATATTTCCATGTAAAGAATACTATAAACTAAAATATTATGCAATAAAGCTTCACCAAGTTGAATAAAGTTTCAACCAACCAAATAGTTGTCAAACAGTTATATTAGTTTGCGTTTTAGTAGTGGGGTGATCTTATATATTCTGTAAATAGTAATAAAAAAGTAATGATAGAATATTAAATAGTAGTAAAAAATATATGAAAAAATAACGATAGAATGTTGTTTTGTGGATTGTCTTTCCTGTTTTTATAATATACTTTGAGAATATTCTCATAATATAATCTTTTTTTAATAAATTTATATTTTGGTTTAATTTATAAATTTGGATTAATATAAAATATGACATAATTATATGATATTGTATATGAGGACAGTGAAAAGATATTGCAAATATCAAAAGATATGATGATATCATTAGTTGTCAGAGAAAATATTTGAAATAAATAAAAAATATTAAAAAATATAATATTTAAATAATATATAAAAAATAGATAAATTAATATATGCAAATATATTATAAAAGTTAATGTGTCAAATAAAAAAAATAGTTATATATTTTAAATAATAAGATAAAAAAACCATTTGTTCTAATAATAATAACGTGTGACAGGTCAAAGGGTTACAAAAAGCTTATGCGTTCGCCCCAAACTTCCCTTTAGTTTTTATCCATGGTGGTCGGGCCTTGTTAGATTATATTAATTATTTTTATATATCTTTCTCACTAAACTATTGCTTTTTTTTGGATGTTAGAATTTGTCCGGTCGAGAACTCAAAGCCAAGCCAAAGTGGGGAAAATATGGGCAGTCGATGCTGTTGATTAAAAAAGGTTTTACAGTTGTTGTCAACTTCCTTTCTTCACGAGCTCAATCATTGGTTATTATTTTTAACTATTTAATGCTGTAAATTAAGACATTTTGAAATCTAAGAAAAATATTGTTCTTCTTTTTATTTTTTTATTTTTATTTTCTAATCATATATATTTTTTAATTAAATGAATAATCACCCGTGAAATAGACTACATCAACGTGTATGGCAAGTAATGGCAAAATTTAAAATTAAATTAAAATGATTCCTAATTCAAAATTTAAAGTTTGAAGGATACTATATATTAATTTTAATAACTTATTGATAAATGAATGAGGAGAAACTTATCTTCGCGTGTAAAGTTAGAAATTGAGTCCTTTGTTAAGAAAATAGATGACATCCTAAATCATGACCTAATAATTTTGACTATAAACAGTACTTTAATTAGACAAAAAATTCGGTGAAAGAAAATAATGAGCAATTTCTTCAATTATTATACAAATAATTTGTTATAATAATAAGGCGTGCAGCTACTACTTTTGCCTTTGTTGTAAACGACATTTCTAATTATCATAGGTTCCTGTAAAAAGTAAAGATTAATTAAAATTCAAGTCCTGAATTGAGATGAGATGAATTAGAAATATTTAATGGGATTTTGAAAAATGAGAAAGATAAAAATTAAATAAAAATATTATAAAATTATAATATTATGATAAGATAATTTTTTTTTTATGATTTGAAAAAATTAAATTGTTTTTTTTTTATCTTTTATTTATAAGTTTAAAAAAATTATAATAATTAAATTAAAAATTAAAAACTAAAAAATATTTATAATCGTGACATTTATATATCAAAATAAAATAAGATTAGATAGCTTTCATTATGGGTTAGACTTTAATTACATGAGTTAAAAGTATGTTGTATACGGAATATGCAAAAAGCCCATGTGTGACAGCTTCGTTACGAAAAAAGATTAAAATACAAAGAAAAATAAAGAAGAAGTTGAAGAACCCTATGCATTAGTGAAAGAAGGCGGCCGCAAATTTCTTCAACAACTTCCTTTTTACTTGAATAAAGAAAAAAGAAAACTTCCTTTTAACCGGTGACTGGGTGGCCACTTCTCGAGGTGGAAAGTCAATTTATCATTCGTGATTGTAATTAGGAAAATGCTTCTTTATCGCTTGTGTTCGACCACTGTAATTGATTGCTGGTTAAAAAAAATATATATTTAATAATTAAAGATATGATTTTAAGTATATTGATATATATTTTTTTATTTTTAAAATATTTAAATATATTAAAAAATATTAAAGTATAAAAAAAAAAAAAAAAAAAACAAAGCCTGGGCACGCCTATCAGTAAACATTGAGGGCATTGTAGCCTTACCCTTGTAATTATCATAACAATAATGATAGCCTCAATATCTTTCTATAACTTTTTTATTATTCTTTTTATTTTTTTAAATTTTTATTCTATTTAATAGTTAAAGAAGTATTTATTAATAAAATTATATATTTTTTAAATTTTTTCAATGATTAAAAATATTAAAAAAATATTTTAAAATAATTTAAATACACATAATAATAAATAAGTAATAATGAGATAGTAAGGTATCGTTACCTTTATCATAATACTTTGGCAACTTCCTAATATATATATATTTGTATGTAATTCAATATATATATATATATATATAGGAAATTAATTATTGTTGCGAAGAAATGTCAACCATTTATAATGAAACACATGGAAAAGGACTCGCATCATATTAGAGTATCTTAATGGATTAGTTAAAGCTAAAGGATAATTTTGAAGAATGTGAAAAGAAATTAGTTTTTGACTATTTTATTTATATAAATTTTCATATTAAAATAATTATTATTTTTATATATAATAATAAAATAATATAAGATCAATTTAATTTTGACTATTCATATCAAATCTTCATATTAGATTATCTATTTATTTATTATATAGTAATGAGTAATTAATAATTAAAAAAATATTTAATTTTTTGTAATTATTAATTTATTTTATTTTATCACATTTTACCATTGTACCTATTATATATTAATTAATAATCATATTCTAATTAAATTTGGATTAAAAAATTAATTAGTAATCATATTCTAATTAAATTAAATTAGTAATTAATAATATAAAAAAATCTGCATGAAATTAGTAATCATATATGTTACTTGAAGTTTGGTCAAATGATCGACAGTTTATAATTAGGATCAAATTTATCTTGAGATCACAAAAGATGAAAGAATAAATTATTTTATCAGTAGCAAGCTAAAGTCTAAATATTTGAATTTTGACTGATCCATTATGATGGTATTTTAGGATTTAATAGCTAAATGTGGCCGGATGTATTTAACTTTTAATTAATCCATTTAAGATGCTCTTATGCTGATGTGGCAGAGAAGGCTTCTGTTTCTTCCCTGCAATATTAGTCATATGAGAAAGCTATAAATATGAGAAAGGGTTGTATCGAAAAGGGAAGATATGCAGATATATTGTAAAAGTTAAAAATAAAATAAAATGCATAGATTATGAGTTTCTTTTGACTTGCGTTCAAACAAAGCTGAAACGTCTTCTTTATCTTAAAAATGTCCGTAGATTATGATGTCATATGTTTTTATTTATAGATTAAAAAAAATCTATAATAAAAGTCCAGATTATATTTTAAATAAAAACAATTATAATTTTTAACACCTTTTATAATTACGATATTTTTAGAAGATTATGATAATAAATATAGAATTTATATGAAAATAATTTTTTTTTTTAAAATAACTTCACAATACTTACACGTTTGATAATTGTATATAATATTATTCTATCTTTTATCTTTTATGCACTTCATTTGACAGTATTGGAGGGAGAGGAGTAGAATAACTTTCAGATTTTGCTATGTACAAGCAAAGTCGTATACGAAGCTGTATACTAATATTAATTTTTTCATATTCAAAATTTAGCACTATTTTTAATAAAATTTATTTTTTGACCAATTATATTATATTGGTGCACATATTATTGCACAGTTATGCTTGTAACTAGATTTTTCCATAACTTTCACAAGTTTTAATATTTTTTTACTCAGTACTAAACATTTATAAAAGGAAGGTAAAATCAACTGTCGAAACATTTGGTGATTGTTTACTCAATACTTCATTTAGCACTTTTCTAAAGAACGCGGCCACATACGTTTAGGGGTTATTTAAATAGTAAGATAAAATAAGATAGTTTTAGATGAAAGGTAAAAGTTGAATAAAATATTATTAGAATATTAATTTTTAATACTCTTATTGTTTTCAGATTTGAAAAAAGTTGAATTGTTTATTATATTTTGTATAAAAATTTAAAAAAATTATAATGATAAGATAAGATGAATTGAGAGCGTTCTTCGATCTAAATGGATCCTTAATAATGTAAATTATAATTTAGATAGGAATATCCCAATTTTTTTTTTTTTTTTTTTTTTTTTAAGTTAGGGTGTAGCTAAACTAGTTAGATATTTCTCTTCGCGTGTAAAGTTGGAAATTGAGTCTTTTTGTTAAGAAAATAGATTACATCCTAAATCATAACCTAATAAATTTAAACAGTACTTCAATTTGTCCTTTTTTTATTTATTTATTTATATTTGCTGATGGTGATCTTATTAAAAAGAATTTGGTGAAAAAAAATGATATGCAACTTCCTCAATCATTTGGTGTGGAAAATTAGTAAAATAATAAGAAGTGCAGCTACTTTTGCCTTTGGTGTGGAAAATTCTTCCGTCATTCTTTTTTTATTTTTTATTTTAAATCTATTTGATGTTGTAGACGACATTATAAATCTAATCAAGTGTAATATTATTATTTATTCTGATTTTTGTCTTTTCTAATCCTATTTATTACTAATTGGACAATATATCCGACCATCTGGATTATTATGTGCAATATTCGTCACTACAATACATCTCAAATAATAAAATTTTCATGCAAGATCAAGGTTGTGCCAATTGTCTTGATTGATTAGGCTGGTTTGGATTTAGAAATGAGATGAGATAGTTTTAAATGAAAGATAAAATTTAAATAAAATATTATTAGGATATTATTTTTTAATATTATTATTTTAAGATTTAAAAAAATTAAATTATTTATTATATTTTTTATAAAAATTAAAAAAATTATAATAATGAGATAAAATAAGATGAGATAAAATATTTTATAAATCTAAACCGGGCCTAACTTTCATCATTGTATATAATATTATATATAAATATTATATACAATGTAAAAAATTAAAATATATAAAACCGGTCCAGTCTGGTCCGATTTTAGAAAAAAAAAAAAAATCGGAACGAAACCGATTTTGACTTAAAACTGGTACTGGACTAAACCAAACTCGAGACCAAACCAATTCTACCGGTTTAGTCCGGTCCTACCCGGTTTATCGAATTTTTTTTTTTTACACCCCTACTTCTATGCCTCTCCCTTGCCCCCTCAAAGTGACTACTTGGCAGGGGTACACATAATGTAATTTAATTTTTATGTTAGTTACTAAGTTTAGGATGCAGCCAATGACAATATTACATGTGGGTAGCCCCACAGAAACGATAATCTTGCTTTTCTTTTCTTTTTCTTTTTTTGTTCCTTTCCTTTAATCTCTAAAGTGGAAAGCTTTAAAAGTGAATTTATGCTGATAACGCAGAAATTAGGTCTAAATACAAAATTCGGTAAAAGAAAATGATGAGCAACTTCCATAATTATTATACAAAGAATTTGTTATAATAATTAGGCATGCAGTACTTTTGTCTTTAGTGTGAAAAATTCTTCCGCCATTCTTTATTTATTTATTTTTAAATCTATTTGATGCTGTAAACAACCTTATAAATCAAATCAAGAGAAATATTATTATTTGGACAAAATCTCTGAGCTGTCGATGCACTTGATTATTATGTGTAATATTCATCCCACAATACATCTCCAATAATATGATTTCCATCATTGTTGATTAAGTGTCTAGATTGATTAACTTTCATCATTGTTGATGTTTTTTTAGGAAGCCCATCCCCTGGCCCCTCTATTGCCACTTTTCCCTCTTCAAGTCTTCCCCTTATTAATTTAAATAATTTTACGTCTTGTATTTTAATTTTATGTATCATCATTGCTCTTTGTTTAATCAAGTATTGTCATTATCAAACCCTTTGTTTCTTCCTTTCATTCTAGGATAGTGGACTTTAATTTTTATCTCCTTGTATTGTGGACTTAACACTTACACTAATTTTATCTCCAACAACCATCTTCAAGTAAAAATGGCGAAGACCAAGTCATGCATGTGTTTCTGAGTAAATAGTGGCGTAAAGCGCAATCTTAAGAAACATGGAGGAACAAAGTTTATTTTATTTTATTTTATTATTATTTTATGAAATGACTTGAAAAGTTTATAAGTTAGGAACCGTGCAAGATGCAAGCTTTGTGTTCTGAATGAGAGAAAAGTGAGGAATCCTTTTTTTTACTCTTTGACTATGTATAACAAATATACATTCATGATTAATAGCAATAATCAATAACCCTAACTTTATCTCGAGAAAACATTTCTAATCAATATATGATAAGTTTAACTACTCGTCCTTTAAAATGTGGAGATTGGATTTTCTCCTCAAATTTGAAGGCGTCAATCAAGGAGTAAAAAACTTAGGTCGTTGAGTCATCATCATAACTTATCGTAAGCAAACGATTGTGATTAACACGCGATACACTAATCTCTTAGGACTAATTTGAATAGTAAGTTGAAATGAGACAAATTAAATTGATTATATTAGATTATGCATATGTAAATATTTTGATAGCTATAAATGATGCCAATACATCTTTGTAGATGTACTGTTTACTTTATAAATACTATTTTATTAATTTTTGTAATGGACACTAATTACATATATGTAATTTTGCATTTGTATAATTTTTAAAATATGTGATTTTATATTCCACAAACTTCCTCTGCAACTTTCTTTTTATTGAATAAAGAAAATAGAAAACTTCCTTCCTACCCATAGGGGTGGGCCATTTCTCGAGGTCGTAAGCCAATCCATCATTATATTCATTATTTATCTATTGGAAGGCGTAATAGGCATTTATAGGTTGATTGTATAAAGATATAAAATAAGATAATTTTAGATAAAAATTAAAAATAAAATAAAATATCATTAAAATCTTATTTTTTAATATTATTATTATTTTAAATTTAAAAAAATTAAATTACGATTTAAAAAAATTAAATTACGATTTAAAAAAATTAAATTACGATTTAAAAAAATTAAATTATTTATTATATGTTGTGTTAAAATTTAATAACGTTATAATAATGATACGATGATATGGATTGAAAGTATTTCTCAATTCAAACCACCTCTTAATTTAAGAAAATATTATTTTTAATTTAGATAATTTCTAATCATATATAATTATATATGTTCATAATTAAATCAATAATAACTTAAAATATACTACATTAACATATATAACATGACATAACAAAATTAAAATTAAAAATTAAAATTATTCCTTGATTAAAATTAAATTATTTTCTTATTATTTTTTTGTTACTACTGCAAAATACCATGTTAAACAAACTTTTTATTTTTAAAAAAAAATATTAGTTCACATATAGATCTCATTATAGTAAAGTTTACAAACTAACAAGATTTTTTTTTTAACTCATTTTATTTTAATTTTACTTTAAATAAATTATAACATATTATATCAAATCAGAACAATTTTTGTTACTTCCCTGCATAGAAAACTAATCCAAGTCAATGGTCAACATTACTAAAGAATTCGAATTTGTGGAATAAAGATGTGAGAAAATACTTTGGTAACTTCCTAATATAGATGTGTGTGTGTGTGTGTGTATATATATATATCTGCAAGTTCACATCTCCTTTTGCCTTTTTAGAACTGCAAAATCAGCATTCAATGGAATTATGGGATTGAAAAAGAAAATGGATGGTTCAATTGCATGTTTATTCTATTTCGCGTACTTTATTATTTTACTTCATTTCTCTTTTCTCTCACTTTCCTTTTTGTAAAATAAAAATAAAAATGGTTAATGCAGTCTTCTAGTGATACAAAATTCCGATTTAAATAAAAACAAATAAAGAACATTGTATATATTGTAGCAAGTAAGAATCCTAAATCTGGTTCTTTAAATCTTATTGGGGAAATTTAAAACAATCCTATGGTTTTTGTTATTGGATCTTAAAAATGGTTATTGCATCTTATAATTTCTATCTTTTTTTCTTTTAGTGAGTTAAGAGCCTTCCAAATCCTTCATTTCAAAGTTTTGAAAACTATTTAGGCCCGATTTGGATTAGATGTTTTCATCTAATCTGGAGTTGTACCGTATAGTAGTTTTAGCTATCCTAACACAATATTTTATCTCTTAAGTTTTGAAAACGTTCACTTAAATGAATAGTAAATAAACAATGAAAACTGTCATGAGCACAATTAAGGTACTCTATAAATACCGTGGGACCCACACTTTTTCAAATATCAAAAAATAAAAATTATCTCATCTCATCTCACTATCCAAACAAATATTTTTTTTTTACAAATTATTTTATCTCATCTTAACTCAAGAATTTCACTACTATTTAAAATATCTCATCTCATCTAAATTGCGTAAACAAACGAGGCCTAGTCTCACGTAGCAAATCTAAATTATTGTTTGAAAGCATAATATCATTTACAAATGGGATTAAAATATAATTCCACCCACACTAACTTGAAGGTACTTTATATATTCATTAGCAAGGTACAATCATGTACTATTATTGGGAGGGTTCTTTTTTAGCTCAAATCTAAATTTCCTAATTGCAAGCCCAATAAGTATTATGTATGATGACCCAAACTTTAAGCTTGTAACGTCTACTTTTTTCTCCCAACTTCTCATTCTCAAACACATTCTCATATCCACTTGATTTAACTCTGTATTAAAATGCGCCATTAATATCATAACCATCCTCAATGAATACCCATCAATAATACCATTCAAGAACAATCTCATACAAATTACCTTGTCTACATACATTATATATATGATTCACTTGATCACTCACTTCATGTTCCAGTTTGCTTAGAGTCATAAGCATCCCTCCCGCATCAATATTCGTCTAAATCATGTACGTCCACTCGAGATTTATGGCCAGAGATAGATCCACAAACAAACTAAGCACCATTCGCATTGAGTTTAACCACTATATATTAATCTATTCAAAATTTAGAGGATTTCATTTATTTTGACTTGTATTGAAAAAAATGTGGAACGTCTTTTTTTATTATTTCCTTGGATGTTATACATGTAGGGTTGGGATACTGATTGGTCCAATTAATGTTAATTATGTTTGTTTTCTTTCCTCAGCTTCTAATTCTTCTTATATTGATCCCAAAAGAATGATGATCCAATCTTACGTAAAGCTAGCCTAGTTCAATGAATGCATACATCAAGGCAATTGGGACAAAGTTAAACAGCTAGGAACCAAATTGCGCTCATCAACAGGATACAAATCCCACCCAGTGCCCACCACCAACTAAACACCACCCATGCTGTGGGAGGTCGGTCGGTCTCATCTAAGGGTGTAGAACCGGATCCGGATCCGAATTAATATTTTAAAAATCGGGTGGATAACTGTCTAAAAAAAAATCCAGGCAATAACATAATGTAAACCCGGAGATCCGGGTTTATTACTTTTTTCTTTGTTTTTTTAAAAAAATTTAAATGTTTTTATATTCCTTTTTTAAATACGGAGATTTTAAAAAATATATTTTAAACACTTTTTCAAAGGTTTTTTTTTTTTTTTTAAAATTTCTCTTTTAACAATTTAAAATGTTTTTTTATAGGCCTTTATGTTTTTTATTTTTTTATACAAAATAAATAATAATAGATCAACACACACAAGCATGCATACTATCATGAAATTCATGGCTTAGGCCATCTTGTAAATACACTTCCATTTGCTCTTTTTTGTTTTTCCAATGAGCCAATGTTCTTATTGATTTTGCTATTTGCAGACAGAGGAGGAACTGCCGACTGATTTTGAGCCACCAAGAATGAAGGAGACAAGGTGAGTGGTGGAAGTGATGAGCAGCACCACTTCAAGACTGCATCCTTATTGGTATCCTTTTGTGAACTATGCCCATCAGACTCTCCAAGACTGCATTGTTGTGTCTCTACATATTTAATCCTTCACAGTAAAACATAGCCAAATACTAATACAAAACTTGGTAATAAAAACAAAGACCATTGCATTTGACACTGCTTTGCAATTAACAACTGGTTACATTAAAAAGAACAATCCAACCAAAGGCATCTTCCTGGATATACCAAAAAGAACAATATCCTAGTTACGTCATAATGAGCAAAAAATAGTTACAATTCACCAATTGTCTTGTCTATCATGAATGTTCCTAATCCTAAGAAATCAAGCCACAACTTGCTATACAGTTCAAACAGTGAAAAACCAGAAAACAGTGAAAAACCAGAAACTCAAGAGCAAAATTTTCTCTTTTTGTCACCATAATTGTCTGCCAAAAATCCGTATTTATAATTCATGAAAGTATGAATGAATAGTACTTAATGATCTTAACCTCGGAAATTACCATCATTTGGAAAGGCAAACAAACCATAAGTGGTCCAAACTTTATGATCACAAAACTTGAAAAAAACCAATAATCTTGATCTGGGAAAACTGCAACCCCTACAACACCAAAATGAATCTTTTTGGTCTATCCAGACTGCCGAAAAACAAGTAAAGTAGCAAACAAAAAAGCTACATTATAGTTATTAAAAGCAACAACTTTACTTTTCCCCGGCTAGCAATCCAAAGCCAAAATTAAAAGAAATGCTCGTCATAAAGGAAATTCCATACCTCACTAGATCTCAGAGAAGTGAACTGAAAGAAAAACCCCACAAATGATTAGAAGATCCAATCATGTCCTTCAATCTCTTCACATGATAGCCACGATAAATCTACATTTGTGTTGTATGCACAGGACTATTATATAAACTAAAATAAATTGTAAAATAGTTTTTTTTTTTAAAAGTTCTAAAATAAAATAAGAAGTTAAGAACTAAACAATCAATGAATTAAAGCAAGAAATAATAAACTTATTAATCTATAATCACAATAAAAAACTAAAATAAATTTTAAATATGCAAATTAATCTAAGCAATGAAAAAACTATTAACAGATAATTTTATTTTAACAAAATTATGAATCAAGCTCTCAACTGATCAATTAAGATTATTCAAGATTATGAGAAAAATATGATTGAAAATTTAGCTAGGCATATTCATGAAAATAAATTCTAAAATATGAACGTAAATAAATATCAAATCCATATTTAAAATGAAACTAAAGAAAATTAAAAATTACACTGCTCTCATAATGTAGCTACAAGTCTGTTATCGTTGAAGTTTGTTATGGTTACAATTCTTTCCCTTCTTTGATTCCTTCCACAACTTTGATTCATTTCCAAACTTCAATTCCTTCATTAAGATAAAGTTCAAATTTAAGTAAGAAAAATAAATATTTCAAAACTAATAAAAATATAAGAACTAACACTATAAAATTGCAACTAACATAGATGTTTTCTTGCTCCAAATTATCATGTCCTCCACCATACTTTCTACTACTCAACCAAATGAAGTTAGAGGTGAGGAGGCTTGAGTTAAGAGGAACAACGAGGAAAAAGCATTAGAAATTAGAGTAAACAATGAGGGGTTCAAATATGAAAACTGCTGCTGCAGATAGGATATATTGTTTTTGTTTTCTGTTTTGCTGCATTCTGAGCTCGAATATTTCATCCACTGGACTAGACTATGTTGTATAGATGAGGGTCCTTGGAGTAAGAAGAGATTACATGTGAGAAGGAGAGGGAAAACAAAATGAGAAACTGTTACTGCTGCTGTCTCTTACAACTTTCTGCTGTTGTTGTGTGTGTTGCTGTTCCCCTCAGTTTCAGCTACTTAGAGCTGGTTTTGGTGTGAGATTTTAAGGTAATTTGGTAGTCCTAATGTCACATATTGAGGCTGAGTTGAAGAGATGAAATAAAAGCAAACTAAGGTGCTGAAACTTAATAGGAATCAAGGGTTGAAGTTGCTGAATTTTTTCTGCACTGGAAGGACAGCCAAGAGCTTGTGTATTTTCTTTTTTTCAAACCTTCCCTCTTTCTAATACATTCCTAATTACACAAGAAAAGATTTAGAAGTGATCAAATGAGATAAACAAGCTAGAGAGTCAACAAAACAGAAAATAGTAGGAAGGAATCAATTGCATAAATTTAGAGGAGGAAACGCATTGCAGAAAGAGTTTGCTGCTATGCTACAGTTTTGGACAGAATTAAAAGAGGGATCTTACCTGCTGCTTTGGTGGCTTCTATGGTGGTTGTGCTACCTCTTGAGGTGGTCTAGAATGAGGCAAGTTCAATAGCTACAAGAGGCTTGAGTTGAGTACTTGAGGAAGAGGTGAAGAGGTGATAATCTATGGTTGTTTACGTTGATTTAAGCTTGAGAAGGTGGCTCACAAACAAACACTGATTTCTAATGTTTTGACATATAAAATGGAGGGTTTAAGCCTATTGAAAAGGGATTCAGGTAAAGGAAATGATAGAGCTAAATCTATAGTAGAAACTATAATAGAAACCGAATTGCCTAAACCAAAAACAGAGCAGAATTTTATTCTACCTCATCAAGTAGTAGGTTGAACTAATTTCTCTTGTTTCTACGTTCACAAATATTTTCTCAAACCATGATATTCCTCTACTTAAATACTCAAAACACAACATCATCTAACCAAATGAATATAACAGTCCATACAAGAGTGATGTAGAGAGTTAAACAGTTACCGAATATCGTGGCCAAGAGTTTAGCAATCGGTGTGGTTGAACATATTCAATATGTGGCAGAGAGAGACCAATTAATGGCCATAAGTTGCCGACTTGTGGTTTGAACAAAACAGAGGAGGAATGGAAAAGCAAGTGGCATGAACAAAGGGCTATGTAGGTTGTCTTGGGGCTGAACTACCTTAAAGGAAAAACAAGAAAAAAAAAAAATTGCAGACTTTGTTCAACCAGATTGAGTATTGCTTTTTAATTATAAACAGTAAACTGAAGAATGACAAAGTTTTCCTCCAAACTGGCTTATAATTAGAAGGGCTATTGGTATAATTGGACAATGTGACAGTGCTTCTTTGCATTGAAAATGATGTCAGTGAACACATTGAAAGTGATTACACAACAGAGATGGATATTATATAGATGTATGTATGTATGTATGTATGTATGTGTACATGCATGACAAAATTGCTATGTTTATAAAGACACATATACAGAGGGCCTACCAATTCATGAACTAATATACATGCACATGTGAGCAAACATATTTTAGAAAGGAAATCAGTGTACCATGTAGATGAACGGCCAAGCTGGCCTTCTGCACATGGTCAAATGCCAAGAGCTTCTCTTCCTTCCTATATATAGTAGTAAGCCACCAGAGGAAGCAGATTCGGGTGTCTCAACCTCCCTAGCTTGCTCATATGCTCTTGAAACTCCTCTTTCTCCAACTTATTCATTTGTTTGAACCGCTTCACAACTATCACCTGTCCATTATGCAAGGCAGCCTTGTAAGAAGACCCAAAGGATCCACTGCCCAATATCTCAGCTGAGGTTTAAGCAATTCCTGCAGATCATACCTCTCCCTATCTTCCCTGACAAAGGTCAGCTTCACATTCTCAACCTTCTTGGTATTTCCACTGCGGCTGCTGGATTTCTTTTGCAAGTTTGATGGCTGTACTGGAGCCTTTGTCAATAAAGATGGTTGCCTCTTGTGGTTGATGAAGACCACTAGACCTATGCCGACTGTTGCCATCGTTGCAAGTATATAACAATCACTAGGACACTTGGAATTGAGCCTTCCTCGCAATTACCCATACAATTTCCACATAGCTCTAAATTTCCTGCCATTGATAGGACAAACCATCACTGCCTGAAAGTTTTCAAACATATTTACCTTTGTATATATGCACATGTGGGATTTAGGCATTGTTTCATGTGGGTTTTCAGTTCTTTGGGGCATTAAGTTGGCTAATCAATGGCAAGTGCTATAGATGCCAATGAAGCCTTGAGATGATCATATATATGTTCTGACATGAAAAATTTTGAGTATATAGATATAGATTTAACAATTAATCTTATAGGAAAACAGTACTCTCTATTTTAATTACCATAACAATATAGAATCCAATAGATCACTTATAGGTTTAATCAATATTTTAGTTCAAAACATAAGAATGCAGATTTGTAACCATTACTTTGTACCTTAGAGTTTGTTAGAAGCAACCATTTTCTGATAACTCTGAAGAATAAATACAACAACTGAAGAAACACGTTTGTGTAAGTACATATACATGTACATGCACATGATACATTATATATATAGATATATATACACAGATGATGTCATAAAAAGTTGACTCACCAGAGAAGGAACTTGAATCCATTCCACTAAGGCTATTTGGAATTGGACCCTCCAATTCATTACCCGATACATTAAAAGAATTCAATGACTTCTGTTGAAAATATGGTATCTGACCATCAAAATGGTTATCTCAAGCCTTAACTCCAAAAGCTTTGGAAAGAAAACCCTTGAGAATCACTTTAATTTTTGCTTTCCAACTAAGTGCATGAGAAGCGATCCCAGTTATGGTACAGAAAGTATGTAAGAGCTTTTGCAGCAAACAGAGAAGCTGTAGCTAGCAAGAGCAAGATGAATAACCATGACCATCAACTTTTACAGCCCTCAAATATAGGTTTTGATTAAATTTTCTATTTCTTTTTTGGGAAAATATTGGACTTCATAAATAAAATTTATTAACTAATTTGGAAGGCCTTTTAACTGTTATTATAAAAAAAAAAAAAAAAAAAAAAAAAAAAAAAAAAAAAACACTGGTATCTAGGCAACTCAACATGACTTTATTTCTCGAAACAAAAGGGAAAATAAATAAATAAACAACATGACTTTATTTATTGGAATTCTCGTTAATTTAAACCCTTAAATGTTAGGTCTGCCCCAAATTAGCTTGTTTGTGGGGTATTTACAAACACGACATTAGTATGCACCTGTTTGTACAAATCAACAATTAGCAATTAGTAATTGATTACTTCTAAGGAATTAACAAATTCGACTCTCTCTCTCTCCCTCTCTCTCTCTCTCTCTCTCTCTCTCTCTCTTCCATTCAGGCAAGAGCGGATTACAATATTAGAAAGCTTAAATACAAATCACCAATTACTAACTAATTACACATATCTTGTTATAATTATAACATATTTAGCAAGAATTAATAACTAACCAATTCATCCATTGTACACATTTTCTAACAGAACAAGAATAAGAAAAATAATTTTATAAAAAAAAAATTAAATATGTTGGATTTTCCAGAGGAAAAGTGATTAATACAACTCTACTGGCTGCATTTCCTACCTGACAGATCTTCAGGGGCAGAACCCATTTAACCATCTAGGCTCTTACATGTCTGTGTTTATGGTATTGACTAAGTGTAGATCATTTGTGTGGTTATTGAGAAGAAAGTCAATCTTTTTGTAATGCAATAGTACTGTTTCATTACAAAAAGATTGAATTTCTGCACATCCTACATCAACAAGACAGGGAGGGGGTGCTGGGGGGACAGTGGCATGTCTGCGGTTGGCATCCATTACATGTACCAATGCATCCTCATCTTAAGAAGTGTAAAGAACTTATTGTGATTATAATTGAAAAAATGTTCTACAAAAGAAAAGTGGCTCATACTTTTTTTATTTTATTTATATTTTGCACCAGCTGAAAGAAAATCCTAGCTCCGCCACTGCCTCTACCAGGTACTGTTAGCCATCAAGTTAGGCGCGATTAGATACAATAGAATCCAAGAGCTCCAGCAAGATAACCACAAAATGGCAAGCCAATATTGGTGATACTAAAATAGAAGTCTTTCATTATGCATTACTATTAGTACATGACCTGATTAGTAACCAGTAAGCAGGGGCAGATTTTGCTGGAGTTTAAGGAGTGGAATGCGTTACTATTATTTCCTCAAGAGTTCATTCTTATTTTGAGACGCAAACAAAAATATGATAATAATCCCATCTAGAGCTTTAGGAACTTTGATTTGTATCATTTCTCAAACCAGAAACTTTCAGCAATTACCCTGTATTTTGACAAATGCAGCTCAAGAAGATCAACAATTACAGTACGATGAAAAAAAAAAATCAACAACATTTTAGATTCCCTTAATTTGCACAGAAATTAAGTTATTCATGCGTTTTCCACACATGTTAAGAAAAATACAGCGGTGATAGCAACATCTAAATTTGGTCTATCCAATTCCTCTGTCATTAAATGGTGGCAAAGCAATTCCCTTGTGTGTGAGTAAGATGAAAACACACTTGCCAAACCTATACAATCTGTTTAATTCTCCTAAGTCCTGAGCAATTCAGTTTGGAGCATGGAAACTTTATAAAATGACATTATCCAAAGCTTTCAGCCCTTTAATGGTGACATTCTAATGCCTAGCATAACAATTCATCCAGCATCCTTTCCAATACGGGAAGTGGTCATCATAGTCTAATAGAAAGCTGAAAAGGCGAAAAAGGGTTAAGAAATCAGGTCCAATAGATATCTTATTTGGTGAACTCGAAAATAATCCTAGAAAATTATAAATCCTTTTATGTTATGCTGTACAATTATAAACTTATTCAAATTACCCTTCTTATGGTCATTAGGTCTGTAAAACATAGTTTTCAAGGCATTTAAATCTCCCTTTATAGATCAGGTCTTGGTCTATAAACATATTCTTTGAGGCCTTTGAACCTGTTTCAATATTCCTAGTGTATATATATGTACTGAAATTCCAGTAAAGTGGTCGAGGAGATTACTTTGCTGCAAATTCCACAAGCACCCTATGAATGCAATGTTCGAGCTATTGCAAAAAAATTCGAGATGGGTTTATTCTGTGTTCACTTGAACTAAAAAATACCTTTAAAAGAGTACTAATTTCCCATAAAAATGTTTTCTATGATACATGAAATTTCAATGGATGCTTATTCACAAGTCACCATGTGATAATGCAATTGAAATTCTAAGCATGCTAATAGTGAAAGAATTTATTCCATAAACATTTTGATTGATAAATATGCATGCAATACTTCAAAACATGCCCTGAGCACTCATGCCTCATGACGTCCAGTAATATGACATAATCATGCTTCTTTAAAGGAAAATCAATCAATCTTCATTGTTGGAAGTATATTAGGCATACCAATCAGCCTTCTTCAAACATTTATTTTTTCATCCCTTTTACTGTTCTAGATCATCAACTCCATAATAGCTCGACCAAATATCACTTTAGAAGTGAATCAAAGCTCCATAATAGCTCCACAACAGACACAAAAACATGCTGAAATAACATGCTCAAAGGGAGTACGATGCAATACAAACATAACGAAAAGTTAGCAGGTAGAAATAGAATGTGAATCAAGCCCTGTAGGATCAATCCTCTGCTGGTTATGGTACATTTTCCTTGAAGGCACTCTGTAGATCTTGGAGTTGAATCCCTATGTTCTTAAGTCTAGATGCAATATCTTTGAGCTGTCTCACTGGAGCAGCATGTGCATCTATCTTACAATCCATCTCCGACAATAGAGTTTCCATCTAGGAAGGTCGAGCCACCTGTCTAGATGAGCTTTCACCAGCCTCATGTGAAGTTGGCTAAGACCAAGTAGTCTGTTTCTGAGCAAATAGTGGCATGATGTGCAATCCTAAGAAAGATTGACAAATTAAATTTTTATCCCAAGTAACCTGAAACTTATTCACAAACATATATGCATACGTGAATAGAGTAAGCAATTACCAAAACAAGAGTGCTTTATTTCGAGAAAACATTTCTCAGTATATTTTGAGTTTAAACGTGTCCTGTAAAACTGTGAAGAGTGGAGATTGGATTTCCCCCAAGGATTTGAAGACTATTCTCAAGAGAAAAACACTTGGTTTCTAAGTCATCACTTGTAAAAGACTGAGATTAACATGTGACACATGAATCACTTAGACTCACGATTTAAACATGAGCTATTAGTTTCTTGTATAGGAAATCTGCCAACACAAGTATGGTTGCACATACTCTTTAACGACCTCCATCTTGAGTTGTTAACTTTGGAACATAATAAGAATTGCAGGTTCCTCGGTGATGAAAACTAGCGTGTTTAGTGTTAGGAGTGAGATTTGAAAGTAAATCTAGAAAAAAACAAGCATTTGGGTGATGAATGAAGAAAGGATGGTAGGTTGATCAATGTTGAGAGTGATTTGATTAGTTTAGTAGGGACTCACCAAGTTGAGTATCCTCTAAGTTCAAATTTTTGATATCCAAGGTTGTAGAACGCCTATTCTGTTGTGAATAATAGTCAAATTCCAAGTCGCAATCATGCTCATAGAACACATCTGAATGATCTTTAGCATTATCTGCATGCTTATGCACCAACTGGACTCCACAACGTTTAAGGGATAATGAGTTTGAATAACAAGTAAACTTAACATTTAGACTATTCCCTTTTAGCTGGAAAGGTTCTAGAACAGAGTATTCCAACCATTCATGATCTAAACCCCATGAGTGAAGTATCCTTCTTTACAAAGCTTTCTTACGCCGTTATAGGTGATGTCAACATTAAGAAGATGAAGGGGAGTTTCTGTAGAGATCGCAAAATAGGTCCAACAGCAGCATACACAGCAATTCCTATAATCTCACCCCAATATAGAAGCCCATCAATATCTATTTCACATGATCGAGTATTTGAAGCCTCCTTACAATGGATTAACCAGTCAGGAATCATACTTCCCGGAAATATAATGCCGCCAAAATAGTCATTAAGATGTCCCTGTTAAAAAACTATGTTTCAAACATGTCACATAAAAGGAAAGGAAAAAAAGAAAGAAAGAAACATCATAGAGAGAGAGAGGGGGGGTGGGGTGAGTGTGAAAGAGATACCTCATCGAATAAAGGATTTGCCACATGAATCCGTATATTCACAAACATTTTATAGCATCTGAACAATTCAGTCCATCGAAGTGCCCTTAAGTTGCAAGTATTGAATTGAAACTTTCTTGATACTTCGGGAAACCTTTCGAATGAGATGCATCCATTAGCATACACCACTTCTATATTGGGTGGAAGCTCTAGAATTTCTTGAAGTTGCCTGCAATCCTCCAACCTAAGTTGTTTTAATCCATTAACTCTTTTGATGGATGTGGGAAGACTAACAATATCACTATTCGAGTACAAAAACAATTTTGTTCCCTAGCCAGAGCAAAGAATGCCCAAGTGTGCTGGCAAAAGCAAAGAATGAAAGTTCTACATAGTTCAACAATTGCAAAAAATTATGTATTTTGTCTTATCAGAACACACACACATGTATACGTCGCTATTTCACTTTGTAAAAATTTATAACGAAGAAACTTAAACTTCATTCATCTATCTTTATTTACACTACTTCCGATCGACAGCTTAATACGGCTAATGTTGCTGTGTCCCTTTGTATTTCTAATTCCATTTTCTTCTAAAACAAAACCCCTAACAGGTTCACTAGGGGAAAAAAAAAAAAGACAAATTACAAATTAAAGCACATTTTATAGTGAATCTTACCGTATTTTCTTCAAGTACATAACAAACATTTTCATGAAACCATAACCTACTACATCTGCCAGGCTCTCGTAGTGACTCTTGTCGAACAACTTCTCTACCCATATCTTGCAACAAGTCATGCATGGTCAATCTGTCATACTTATGAATACGTATGAGGCATTTGTCAATAAGCTTTTCGATACCAGCATTTGGAAAGAAGCCACAACTATCCAGTATTTTAGTGACATATCTTGCATCCTTCCCTCTGAAAAAACATGCAATATCAAGGAAAATATTTCTCTCATTTGGCTCTAGTCCATTGTAACTTATTCTTAATTTTTCTTGAATATTTTCCTCCATAATTCTTTTGTATTTTTCCAATACACTTTTCCAATAAGATATATCTCTACCGTATAGATCCGAGCCCACCACTATTAAAGCGAGTGGAAGACCCTCAGCATGGCTTAGTGCATCTTTTGTGAGTTCCACAAAATTGTCATTGGGTTTGTCACTTTTGAAGGCATTCTGGCTAAAGAGTTGAATAGCTTCATTGTCATCCAATTCCTTCATGTTATATGTCAAATATATATCATGCATAGCTAGTAGATGTTTATCCTTTGTTGTTATGATTATTCGACTTCCTAAACCAAACCAATCACATCTTTCGCATAAATTTTCCAATTGATTTGGCTGATCAACATCATCAAGAACTAAAAGAATCTTTTCGCGGCAAAGTCTTTCTTTTATCAAATTGATTCTTCTCCCTCCCTCTATTTTTTTTTTTTTTTGTGACAAAACTAAAAACCAAAAAAACAACTTTTCAGCTATGGTACAGAAAGCATGTAAGAGCTTTGACACAATCAGATAAGCTGTAGCAAGCAAATGAAAAACCAAGACCAACAACTTACACATCACTCAAATATAGGTCTTAGTTAAAATTTCTACTTTTTTTTTTTGGAAAATATGGGACTTCATGAATAAAATTTATACACTAATTTGGAAGGCCTTTTAACTGGTATCTAGGAAACTCATTATGACTTTATTTCTTTTTTTTTTTTTTAAATGCCTTGTTACTAACAAATTACACATTTCTTGTTATAATTAGAACATATCTAGCAAGCACAAATAACTAACCGATTCATGCATTGTACACATATTCTAACAACACAAGAATTAGAAAAATAAATTCTTAATAAAAATAAAAATAAATAAATATGTAGGATTTCCTACCTGACAAATCTTCAGGGGCAGAACCCATTTAACAATCTAGATCATGCCTGTGGTTCTTGACAATAAATTCAATCTTTTGGAATGAAACGGGTACAAAAGTATGATAATAATCCAATCCAGAGCTTTAGGACCTTTGATTTGTGTCATTTCTCGAACCAGAAACTTTCAGCGATTACCCTGTATTTTGACAAATATAGCCCAAGAAGATCGACAATTACAGTATGCGGAAAAAGAAAAAAAAAACAACACAATGTTGAAAACAGCTACTAAGTGTGAAACCAACATAGGAAAGGCTGCTTTGCACCGTCCAAATGTTGTTGGAGGTTGGACATAACTCCACCAGCCCCCCAACCGTCTCATTTAGTAGAGCTTCTCATATAAAAGGAGAGCTCTGACGTGTGAAGTCAGTGTGTGAGAAATTTTGAGAGTTTGTAATCTCATACAAACTTAGGAAATTTTGGCTCCAGTGGAGCAAATTACTGAACCACTTAAATATCGTCTTTGATGTGTTCTTAGACAGTTTTGTGCGTAACACACAAATGTTAAGAAAACCAGCTCCACGCACATTACCTTTCTTCCCTCCACACATAAATTTGGTCATTAATTTCAGCCTTTCAATGGTGACCTTATAATGCCTAGTATAACAATTCATCCAGCATCCTTAAATCTCCATTACTGATCTGGTCTTGGTCTAAAAACATATTCTTTGAGGCCTTTGAACCTGTTTCAATATTCCGGGTGTATATATTAATATATGTACTGAAATTCTAGTGAAGTGGTCGAGGAGATTACTTTGCTGCAAATTCCACAAGCATCCTGTGAATGCAAGGTTTTAGCATTGCAAAACAATTCGACATAGTTTCATTCTGTGTCACTTAAAACTAAAAAATACCTTTAAAAGACTTCTAATTTCCCATAAAAAAGTTTTCTAAGATATCAGCAGGTTAAGATTATTCTAAATCATGATAGAAACATAATTGAACTCATGTCAAGAATTTTATCCCTCTCAATTGATATGAAACAAGAAGAATAAATCGTTGAAGGCATCGATAGTTGGTAAACCTTAGTTGAAAATTTAGCTAGGCTTGTTCATGAAATTAAATTCTAAAATATGAATGTAAATAAACATCAAAGCAGTATTTAAAACGAAACTAAAGAAGAATAAAAATTTCTCAAAATGTAAATATAGGCACTGCAAGTCTGTTACCATTGCGGTTCTTTCCCCCAACTTTGATTCCTTCCGCAACTTCGATTCCTTTCTGAATTTCAATTCCTTCATTAATATAAACTTAAATTTAAGTAAGAAAAATAAATATTTCAAGTCTAATAAAAATATAAGAATTAACATGACTGCATAATTGTGATAATGCTTTATTTAATTTAGTAAAATTCTGCACAAATTCGGCTATTATCACTTACCCAAGTCGAAGTTCTAAATCCAAATCCTCAATAATTAAATCATCATTAGCATCGTTGAATTCCATAATTCTCGTGGTTGAAGATTGCCGCTTCTCTTGTGGGTTCCAATCGGGTGCCAAGTCATGCTCACCATCATCTTGGTATCTCTTTGAAAGTTGAATAGGATTAATGAAATTGTCATTCCTGTATATTAGATGGACTCCGACACTTTTTAAAAGTGCTTTCTTCCTATCACCTTCAAATGTAAACCTCATATTATTGTTCCCCTCCCTGTAACTTCTTGACAGAATCTCATCAATAGAATTTCCAGCTATGTATCTTAGACATACATGATGTGCGTCCAATGAATTCCATAACCACGTATTATCAATTCCACTCTGCCGGCCGTTTATTGAGATAGTAAAACACCGCATAGTCCCTTCTTCAATAGGTCCCACAACAAAACACAAAACTAATGCCACGATCTGATGCCCAAAACACATGGACGCATTATGATCCATTTCTACTTCAATAGATTTACTTAATGAAGTAGTCTCCTTGCAATACTTGAACCACTCTGGAATCCTACTTCCTGGATATATAATCGTACTTGAATCTTTCTCCCGAAAGCGTTCCTATTAAACCAACTATATTTTAGAAAACAAATACAAGCTATCAAATACGAAACAGAAAGAAATTAGAGATCAAATAGATGAGACATGTATACCTGTACCAATAATGGATCTGGTGCATGATTCCCTACATCCACTTCCACTTTATTGCATTCCGATAAGTCAATCCTTGTTAACCGTTTTAAGCCGAGTATACCGAATGAAGATTCTGTCGATACATGAGGAAAGCGTTCCAATGACTCGCATCCCATAGCCTCTACCCATTTTATATTTGGTGGAAGGTGTAGAATTTGTTCAAGTTGCTCACAGTAGCTCAACAATAGTCTAGACAATCCAACAAATCTTTCGATGCATGGAGGAAGGCTAACAATAGCACTACCAGATAGATCTAAAGTCCACAAACTGGATGAGAAATTAAATGTCCTAAATAAATTATTTGATTCTCGAGGTTCCATACTTGATGAAATTTCATTGTCCTGTGTACATGGCACGAATTGTTCATTATGCCCCACCTCCTTTCCAAAATTTACAAAATTTGGACAACCAGTGATGGAAACCTCCTGTAGATGTTCCAACTGAAAAATGTTTACTGGAAAATGCACAAAGTTGTCGCAAGCATCTATAAATAACCTATTGAGCCCAGTGAAGTATGTAATGGATGAAGGTAGCTCCTGTATTTCTGTGCATTCTAACGAGAGATACTCCAAATGTTCCATTTTACACTCAATTTCAGGAAAGTATTCAAGGCTTGTACAACCTTCAAGGTCAAGTACTTTTAGAGATATCAACTTGAAGCTTCTTGGCAACTTCTTTAGGCTGAAACATCCTTTAAAACTCAATTTAACAAGCTTTTTCAAAAATCCAACAGAATCATGAACCTCAACTAAACTTCCACAATAATCAAAAATCAACTCCTCTAGATTTGAGCAACTTGAAAGATCCGGTATATTTGTCAAGTCATCACAGAAAGTGAGGTCTATACTTGTTAAGTTCTGTTTAAAAAGTAAAAAACAAATAAAATATTTATTAATTGTTAAAGGAAATTTGCAGCATAACTTAAAAGTAAGACAGATTGACATATGAAAAATAAAAATACTTACCTTAGGTTGCAATCTCGTGCCTAAATCTCTAATTTTGCTTCCTCGGATATCGAAATCAATGAGTTTCTCTCCATGAAAATTAGATGGCAAAGAGAGCAAAGGACATTTGGGCCAATGAAGAACTCTTAACTCATTAGAGAGATAATTCAATCCATCACAAAAAAAGCCGTCACAGTCGTCAAGGTGGCCAAAGAAGTATGTAAGTTTTAATATTCTGAGTTTTTCCATTTTTGCAAACACATCAGAATCCAAACGTATCGTACTGTCCTCCCAAGAAGGAAAATTGATCAATATGCCTTCAATTTGTTCTGTTCCCTAATGAGAGAATGCACAAGTGTTCTATCAAAAATCAAAGATAAATTCTCTATAATTCAACATAAACTTGTACGTTCAAATGCCAGAGTCATATATACTTCTTCCTCTTAATACGTATTACTCTGTTTAAAATACTAAAAAAGTATCAGATAATCATAGCATTTTGCCTTTTTAGAAAAATGGAGAAAATGTGAATTGACTTTCATGATTTTATTTGTACTTCTTTATTAAAATTATTTTATTTACAAAATTGGGAAAATATTTCATGTAGAGGGTACGTATGTGTCTATATAATAATTTATATGTATTTCTGGATCCATTTCTTTTAATTTAATAATAGCTTCAATTGAAAAAAAAAAAAAAAAAAAGAACTTGAAAGTAGAACTATATTTCTAGGAAAAATCTTACCTTATTTCTTTCAAGTACTTCACGAACATCTTCATAAGAGTATAATCTACTCCGCTTGCCAGGTTCTTCAGGTGCTTCTTGTCGGACAATTTCTTTACCCATATCTTCTAATAAGTCATGCATCATGAGTTTATCATCTTCATCAATAGTTATGAGACATTTATCATTGAGCTTTTTGATACCAGCATAGGCATTGAAACCACAACCATCCAGAATCAGAGTGACATATTCTCTATTGCGTCCTTTAAAGAAACATGCAATGTCAAGAAAAATCTTTTTTGTACGATCATCTAATCCATCGTAACTTATTTTGAGTTTTTCGTAGATATCATGTTCTTGAACTCTTTTGTACTCTTTCAATTCACTTTTCCAAAACTTTATATCTTGTCCACATAGATTTGAGCCTATTATTTTTAAAGCAAGTGGAAGGCCGGCAGCACACTTTAGTGCAAGTTCTATGACATCCGCAAAACCATCATCTAGTTTGCCACTTTTGAAGGCATGCTTGATAAAGAGCTGACGAGCTTCATGGTGTTCCATTACCTTCGTATGATATTTGAAATCAACATGATGCTTAGTTAGTAAACCCTCATCCCTTGTTGTTATGATGATTCGACTACCAGAACCAAACCAATCGCAACTTCCACATAATTTGTCTAATTGGTCCAAACAATCGACATCATCAAGAACCAAAAGAATTCTTTTATGGCAAAGTCTCTTCATTATCAAATTGATTCCTTGATAGACATTACTAGCTTTCAAACTTGAATCTTTAAGAATGTCAGAAAGAATTGTCTGTTGCAACTTTACGAGACCACCTTGATCTTGTTTTGAAGATTCCCTAACATTTGCAAGAAAACAGCTACCTTCAAATCGATCAGTAATGCAGTTATACATCTCATTTGCAATAGTTGTTTTTCCAATTCCACCAACACCGAAAATCCCTATCATGCGTATGTCATTCTCCTCAATACATAATAGCTTGTTAATATCTTCTACTCGAGACTTTATTCCCACCGGAAACTTGGCAACATGCAAGTCAAAATGTTTTGGTAAGGTTGTTGAGACCTCTTTAACAATCTTTTGGATAAACTCATATTCGTCCCTACCAAAGCAAAAAGATTTAAAGAAGATTCATGAATTTGACTTAATCAACTTAAAAGACATGAGAACATGATTTAGGCACAATTTTATTCTCATGTTATAAATGACGTTATTGGCAGGGCACGAGTTATGTACTAAATGCAGGAAAATGAACCCTACCATTTGAAATAGATATATGGTAGATACAATTTTAGGTTGTGCTAGTTTTGCATACTTTATTTGAAAAAAAGTGAATCTCACTAATAAAAAAATAATATTTTTTTATACAAATCTCAAACTTATCCAAATTTTTTCAAGATATAAACATATTAATTTTTTTTGAAAGTATAACAATTCGCATGGCTGTACAAGTACCATACCAAAACTATCATCATAAGTGCTGAATATACTGATCGAAGAAGGTGCAGATCAGATGGTCTTTATCAAATTGAAGACTTAAAAAAAGGTAAAAGAAATGGAACTTTGAAAATAGTGGAGAAGCAAAGCCATGTACGTTGTCATTCTTTGTTCACTGTTCTCTTTAATCATTGTAGTAATGTTTTTCAGTACGTGACATTTATGTGTTAAAGAAATTGCCACCCATATTCAATTTATACCGTATGTTTGGTAAGGTATTAATTTGCAAACTGAAGTACGGATAAATTTTATTTTGTACATTTCAATTTAATTTGACAAACTGAAGTACGGATAAACTGAAGTACTGAAGTAATCATAATGTATGCAATTACTTAGGGTAGAAATTATATATATATATATATATTAATTTATGGTAAAAATTGAAAAAAGACCGTAGTTCGATTGGGAAAATTGAAAAATACTATTGTTTAAAAAACATTGATATGAACACAAATTTTTATGAACTGAGGACATCTGCATTTTGGTCATACGTAATGTGAAGCCAGATCCAAAATCTCAAGCCCAGACCACAACCAAGGCCCCAAAACCTTAGTAGAAGGCCAGCCAATCCCTCTCTCCTTCCCCAGTCATCCGTCTTTCTCGTTCTCGCTAATCTCTTTTCCCTCATCCACTATCGCCTTCCTCCCCTTCTCGTGACCTCTGTGCACCGCTCTGCCTAGTGCCTACCGACTACACCCACAAACACACACGTAGCCGAGTGTCATCCCTTCTCTGCCACCCCTAGCTGCCGCCCACCTCCATCAATCACGAACGAGAACTATGTTGCTCGTGAAGTGGTTGCTAGTTCTATAACTAGCATGAGCCACCTCCCCCTCCGACCACCTCTCTATTCTCTCCCTCGGCTTCTCGTTGTCTGTCTATCTCCCTCTCATCTCTCGGTCTCAACTCTCCCCCCTCAGATTTCTCTTATCTCTCTGTTTTGTTCCATCTGCTGCCACTATCCTCCATGCCTCGACACCGCATCTCCAGTAATCCTCTCTCTCCATCTCTCTCGATCGTCGCTCTCTGCGCCTCTCTCTCTGTAACACGAAACCCGGGTTCGAAAACCCTATCTGCCGCCACCTCGCCGTTCCATGTCAGCCAGATGCCAGCCACGGTGAGCCCATACTCTCTGTGTTTTCACACTCACTCACTCTCTCACTCGCTCTCTCTCATTCTCTCTTTCTGTCTCCGCCTATCTGTCTCTCTCTGAAATTTTCCACCCGCCGACCACCCCACTACCTCTCACCAGCGTACTTCTCCTCCTTCTGCCGTCTCTTACTTTACCTCCTTCCGCCTCCGTCTCCGTCACTCTCTGTCCCTCTCACTCTCTCTGTCTCCGTCACTATCTCGGGCGGACGACTACCCACCTCCGCCATCCCTCTCAGTTTCCCCTCCCTCACTCTCTGTCTCACCCTCTCGGTTTCTCCTCTCTAGCTCCGCAACATACATGATCTGTTTCTTTCAACCTAAGACCCACCACACCCATTCAAGAGACCACTGCGCCTTCAGCTGACGGGAATGACCACAGGAAGCAGCAGAGCTCGGGACGCCTATGATCATCCAGGGATTCTCCCCTTCGTGTGTAAGTGGCTCTTGGACCAACGTTGAAAATAATTTTTCATGTAAATTGTGAATTGTGATATGTGAAATTCGAATAATTCATCACTTATCATCTCCAATTACCGCACATCACTCTTCTTTTAATTTTTAATTTTTTTCAAACAAGCATGTGGTGAATGGATTACTAGGAAAACAACTCAATTAATCAAGAATAAAATAAATAAATAAAATATGTGAAGTGTGTGTTGTGCATGCACATGAAATTTTGGCTTGTGGCTGTGGTCGAGTGCCCTGAGAAGTATTTGGATGAATTGTGTAAATTATATGTGGGCGAGTGCATCGTGGAGTGTTGGAAGAATTCTGTCCAATTGTTCATTTTGCTTCGTAAGTGTTGTGTTTTCTATAAATCTTATTGAGGGGATTTTTTTTTTCTCGTTCACACTGTTGTTCAGTTAGGAGTATTGGAATTTCTGATTATGGTACGGATTTACAACTTGTGAATGTGTGCCGGAAATTTCCCTCCCTTCTACTGAATTACAACTTCTCAATTTATATATATATATATATATATATTATTGTCAAAGGATGTAATCAGATCAAAACTAAAAAAATATATGAATAGATAAGAGGGATAAAGGTAGTTGAAATTACTCGTTGATCTTCAAATGAAAACCGCATAGCCCGGCAGTTTGATTTAAGGCAGTCTTCCACCTCTGAACTTTAGCTTCATCGAACTTTTTTTCATGTTTAGCGAACGCTTCTTTAAAACTTCCATTTTGGTGTCGTACTGTCGATGGCTCGACTTTGTAATACACTGCTAGAACCTTCTGTTGCTTTGATTCTTTACACTCTAGGATCTTCAACAGCTCATCCAAACACCACGTCGATGACGCATAGTTTTCAGAAAATATTACGATCGAAATCTTTGACTCTTCAATGGCCTTTAAAAGTGCCGGTGAAATTTCTTCACCTTTACTCAGCTCCTTGTCATCTTTGTAAGTGTTGATTCCAATTCGATCCAATGCTTGGTAAAGATGAACAGTGAAATTATTGCGAGTATCCTCTCCGCGAAAGCTTAAGAATACATCGCGATTAGTCATTATGAATGTAAAGTAAAATTAATTGGAGATGGATCAGGGAAGATGATGGAGGTCGATACTTATATAAGTCTCGTTGCATGAGGAATAACTTCCTGGCAACTTCCGCGTTGCATCATAAAAAGTTGTCGTCTTTCTGCCAAGCTTCTTACCCGTCGGTGGGAAAAATTATTATTTGTTATAAATTTCAATGGGAATATAAAACCTCTTTTTTATTGTTATATTTCTCTTGGTGTTTAAAGTTGAAATTTGATCAGTATTTTATTTTATTTAAAAGCTTTTAAGAAAAAAATTTATAAATTATATTTTTACAATTTGGCATCATGTTAACATAAAAAAGCGAGCCCTCACTTTGCTTTTTTAAAAAGGTTTTACGCTTATTTGATAAAATCAAAAGTGCTTTTAAATCGTATAAAATTTTAAAAAAATTGAATTTTTTTCTTATTTTTTCCCCTCCCTCCCTCTTTTTATTTTTATTTTTTATATTTTTATTTTTATTATTATTATTTGAGAAAACTACAAACCAAAAAAATTTCCTTTTTTTTCTAGATCAAAATTAAATTCATTTACTGCAAAAAATTAAAATATATATATAGTTAAGATATAAATCTCATAATAATAAAGTTTACTAACTAAAATATATAATTTTTTGTTGTATATGAAATTATATAGTATCTTTTACTTTAGTTTTAATTTAATAAAATTTTAACTTATCACATCAAATCATATTAATTTAAGAATAGAGATTTTTTTTTATAAACTTAAAAATTCAAATAAATAACACCACGTATATAATGTCCAAGAAAAAAAAAAAAAAATTCTCCAAGAAAGAATACCATGATATCTTTAGACATTAGAGGTCTCTCCCACCACACGAAATTCCCCTTATCTTTGTGTTGCAGGTTGGTAGGGACCATTTGCAGGCTAGGGTACAAAATACGTCCGTATCAGCATGCATTAATATATATATATATATATATATATATATATGTAAAAATTGAAACTTATAATTGAAGAGTATTTATGTCTTTATATCTAGAAACAAATTGAAATTAAAAATTACTACTTAGTTAAAGTTTTTATCTATTCTTAGATTTAGATTTGAATTTTTCATGTTCTCAGTTTCTCCAATAAATTTTAGATGAATTTAATATGGTGGTATGATATCTTTATCGTTGCCGTAATTATCTCAATTTTCTTCATAAAATTCGCTTTAACATCATATAGACAAACACACATACATGCATGCATGCATATATACATATATAGTTATATAGTCAAAGAAATCAGAAGTACCTATAATTTTTTAATAGGTAGTGATAGAGTTACTACCCATTTTGATTCTGCATAATTTTTAAAGAGTATAATGATGAAAATCATAGCTTGAAAAAGTGCTTGCAAAATTTCCTCTCCTCTTTCGTCCTCCTCGTCATCTATGTAAGTATTGATTTCACTTTTTTTCAAAGTATTATATAGATGAGAAATAAAATTTTAACAAATATTTTTATCTCTAAAGTTCAAGAATACATCATGAATCTGCTAATGGATTGAAGAAGTTGAAGCGAAAGAGAGCGAGAAAGAAGCTCCTTGTAAGGCCATGGAAGAAGTGTTCTTCTCCTTTGTATGTGGGATAAATGATCACAACAGATGTGCAATTATAGAAATGTGGGTAAAGAAAGGAGAGATTGGAACGTGGTAAATCTTCACTTCAGGGAATCAATAAAGAGGAATCCAAAGTCTACAGTTGACACTGCTAGACATTGATAGTAATTATTGTTCAGAAACGGCGTATAATGTGGGTTTGAGTCCCCACATGAGCTCCCCTGCCCTTACTTTACATAAACAAGTTCCTATTTTTCTGTTCAATATTCAGATATTAAAAAATTGTAATAATTTTTTTTCATATTTTTATATATTTTATTAATGCGATTGATTGAATTATTTTTTTAATATAAAATAATTGTTATAGAGTATATAAGAAGTATAAAAAGTAATTATATGGAGTAGGATTTGATATAAATGATATCACGAGTTTCATTATGATTGGATATATCATTATAGAGCATCATAAAATTATGTAAAAACTTGGCGGCAACTTCTTGGCAATTACGTGCATGTCGAATAGGACACACCGATTCGCATGAGTAGGTGGGCTTCACCAATTTTCCCGATGTCATATCTTCATCTCAATTTGTTTATGGGGATCAATTAATTCAAAGAGATGAATGGAAGTGGCCACTTGCCCACTAGTGTTAGTCTATTTAGCTAATATGACAAAAAATAAAAAAAAAATTATTGTTTATAAAAATAAGTCTAGATAAAGATATTATTATTGGCATGGGGAGATCAACAAATGTCGGAATAGTTACTAATTTAATGTGATAAATTTTCTAATTAAGAAAATATTTTTTTAATGATATTAATGATTCTTTTTAATCTCTTGTAAGTCTTTGAGAGGTAGTATATATCAACTTTAGAGCGGTGCTACTGGATGTAGCACGAGATGGCTCTGACAAGAACAAAAAAGTTTATTTATTTATTTTTTTATATCTTTAAATATTTTTTTAAAATTATAATATCATTAAAAAATACTTTCGCTAATTAAAAAAACAAAAGGTAACAAAATTTGTCGGCCAACTTTCGGTTACAATAGCATTTCTGATCTTGGTAAAGGAATGAGGAGAAGCTTCTTGACAACTCCATTTCTTCTTTTTCTTTCAAAAAAAAAAATATTTATTTATTTATTCATTTTCGATTTGCTATTTGATAAAATTTATTTATTTATTTATTCATTTTTGATCGAGATCTCATTCAAGTTTAAAGTCTAATGCAAATTTAGAAAGGAGCTTTTTATAACTTTTTTTCTATAAACTAAACATTTTTCTATTTAAAGAATAATATTATTGATGCTGTAAAAATCGCTCAAGATTGAAAGAGGAAAAAAAGTCATTTTCGATCCACTGACTCGATACAGGTCTCGAACGATGTGGATTAGTGCCTCCGACGATAGTCTGGTGCCGCTGTACAGTGATGGTATATACATTCATAATGATGAAAGGAAAATAAGAGTAGAAAAAATAAAGAGATAAACAATATATTTATGTGGTTTGTCATGTGCCAATGTCTAAGGATATTTGAGGAGAAAAAATTTAAAATTTATTATGATATTTTCTTTTTATAATAATACATCTATGATAATAGAATTTTTATGTAATTTCTATCATCTCTTTTTCTTCAAATCTATAAGTCTTTTTATTATTTTACGTCTTATATGCTATTGAGTTCCTGCCTTGGAATGTTATGTACAGTCTCCTACATCCGATAATATATCTTCAATAATAAAATTTCCATATAATTTCCGTCCCTTCTTTTTCTTTAAACTTTAAGGGGTGGGCAACCCTACTTTAAAGTTTAAAGAAGCGGATACAGCATTGCGTACTGAAGGAGGAACTTCTCGACAACTTCCGCGCATGTTGCATCTAATGGAAAGCATTAATTGATAAATTAATGTATCATCGACCGACATTCGTGTCGGTGGGAACTGAAAAGTCCTTCTGAATCGTAGAGGGCCTCTACTTTCTTTTTTGTTTTGTTGTGTAAAGAATGCATATGACAGCTGTACAAGAAAACGTATGCCTTGGTCAAAGAAATGTGGCAGGAACTTCTTCGGTACTCTTGAGTCTTGGTGGTCCTCTTCTCGAGGTCCATCATTCATTATTATTAATATTATAATTATTATTTTATCTATTTAATGGTGTAAAATAGGATGTTTTAAATTTTAAAGAAATATTGTTCTTCTTTTTATTTTTAATCTTTTCTAATCATATATGTTTCTAATTTAAATGAAAAATAAGTTTTTTCTAGATCAAAATTAAATTCTTTTCCTGCAAAAATAAAAAAATTATAGTCCAAGTAGAAATCTCATAATAATAAATTAAAGTTTAAAAACTAACATATATATATATATTTTGTGAAATATGAAATTATACAATTATTTTTATTTTATTTTTAATTTAATAAAATTCTAATATATCACATTTAGAAAGAATATCATGATATCTTTTTAAGAAATTTTAAAAGAGATTAGAAATTATTTATTATATTTTATATAAAAATTTAAAATAATTATAATAATAAAATAAAAATTTTAAATTTCAGATAAAAATTTTTACCTCCAAACCTGCCCCCGGAGCCCCCTTTCCTCGGTCCTGCTTTTATTTGCTCTTCACTGCGCATGCCAGCCTGCCATGAGGTGACCAGTCTCCCTTGCGTGCCTGAGTCCCTTTGCGTGCATCAGGTTCTTTTCTTTTCCCACTCCCTTTCTGACTTCCTTTTACCCATCATGTCACTTGCCTGCTCCCGTTGTTTCCATGTCTCCTACTCATTTCCTTTCCTATCCTCACAAATATAAACTAAAATATTATGTAATGAAGCTTAACAAAGTTGAATCAGCCAATTAAATAGTTGTCAAACAGTTAGATGAAAGCGTTTAAAGCATATTTGTGAATAAATAAATAGATAAATGACTTAAGATAAAAAGATTTCATAAAAACAAATTTATAAATATACCTTATTTTATATAATATTTTATATAGTAAGTTATTTTTATGATAAAGTAAATTAATATGTCATATAAAATTATATTAATTTATATGAAAAAATAAAAAAATAAAAACCCAAATCCTTTAAATTATAATCCGTAAAATTTTTAATTACTGTATATAAAAATATAATATTCATCAGAGTGGAGAAAGCTGAAATGAAAGACAATGACAGAACAGAAGGTAAAGCCATCGTAGCAACTTAGCAAGGAGTGTACGGTAATAACGCGTGACAGCTTTACAAAGAGTAAAACCTTATGGATTGGCCACAAACTTCTTGTTTAGCAACTTCTGGTGGTGGGCCTCTTCTCACATGACAGCTAATTCTTTACAAAAAGCGTAAGTGCGTTGGTCATAGAAGGAACGCGGCCACAAACTTCTTCAGCAATTACTTCATAAATCTAAGAGAAATATATTTTTTTTTTAATCTTAAACGATACATTATCCTTATTTTTATTATTATTTTTTCATTTTATTCTTTTTTAAACTAATTAATTTTTTTACTTATTATTCATGCATCACTCATTTTATCGGCAAATACGTGCATGTCTAATGAGACACATTAGGCTTCACCAATTTTTCCGATGTCAGATCTTCATCTCAATTTGATTCCTTATACATAAGTATCTCAGAAGTGGGTCAGAGAAGAGAAACTTCCCGACAACTTCTTGGCAACAACCATAAAATGCCCTTTAATTGGCGTAAAAACTGCGTGACAGCTGTACAAGAAAGCGTATGCCTTGGTCAAAGATTAATGCGTCAAACTTCTTTGTTACGCACGGTGGTGGGTCTCTTCTCGAGGTCGATCATTTATTATTTATTTTTTAATCTATTTAATGGTGTAAAGGATATTTTAAAATTTGAAATATTGTTCTTCTTTTTATTTTTAATATTTTCTAATCATATATGTTTCTAATTAAATGAATAATCTTCAATGCATTGCATCAAAATGTATGACATTAAATGATAAAATTTAAATCAAAAATAAGTTTTTTCTAGATCAAAATTAAATTCATTTAATGTAAAAAAAAAAATATATATATATATATATAGTTAAGATATAAATCTCATCAAATCAAATTATATAGTATCTTTTATTTTAGTTTTAATTTAATAAAATTTTAACTTATCACACCAAATCATATTAATTTAAGATAGAGATTTTTTTTTATAAACTTAAAAATTCAAATAAATAACACCACGTATATCATGTCCAAGAAAGAAGATGATGATATCTTATTAAAAAAAAGTCACTTGTGCGAGGAAACTTTGTTTGATAAAATATTAATATTTTGCAACCAAATATTTGGCATCGAGTCTCGTATACAGCAAAGAATTAGGGGCTCCTTCTTGGCAACTTTCGAGAGAATTAAGCGGTAAGGCAAGCCTTACCAGTGTTCAAAGAGAATGTGTTTTTGGTTTTTATTATTACTCAGTTTTGTTTAATTATTATTATTATTTTACCTTTTGTCTTATTGACTATATATATTTTGTTAGAAATATATAGTAGCATGCATTATATATATATGTGAAAAAAGGAAAGGTCAGATTAAAAGGTTGTCATCTGAATTGGCATAATTAATAAATTAATTAATATTGAAATTAAAAGAAGCTCTTAATATTTCTGCCTTTTCAGAACAGTAAAATTAGAGGCATTTGAAATATATACATATGACACAATACTTCCTCTTATTATTTGACACAATTTTTCATGTAATTTTTATCTTCTCTTTTTCTTTAAGTCTACAAGTCTTTTTCTTATTTTACATCTTGTATGCTATTGAGTTATCTCTATATTAAAATGTTATGTGCAATATCCTACGTCTAACAATACATCTTCATAATAGATTTTCTATGTAATTTCCATCTTTTCTTTTTCTTTAAATCTACAAATCCTTCCATTATTTTACGTTATGCTATTGAGCTGTCCTTGTATTGAAATATTACGTATAATATTCTATATTCGACAATATATCTCTAATAATAAAATTTCTATATAATTTCCATCCCCTCTTTTGTTTTTAAGTTTAAAGAAGTGGATACAACGTTGCGTACTGAAGGAGGAACTTCTCGACAACTACCGCGCATGTTGCATTTAATGGAAAGCATTAATTGATCAATGAATGTATCATCAACCGACATTCGTGTCGGTGGGAACTGAAAAGTCCTTCTGAATCGTAGAGGGCCTCTACTTTCTTTTTTGTTTTGTTGTGTAAAGAATGCATATGACAGCTGTACAAGAAAATGTATGCCTTGGTCAAAGAAATGTGGCAGGAACTTCTTCGGTACTCTTGAGTCTTGGTGGTCCTCTTCTCGGAGTCCATCATTCATTATTATTATTATTATTATAATTATTATTTTATCTATTTAATGGTGTAAAATAGGACGTTTTAAATTTTAAAGAAATATTGTTCTTCTTTTTATTTTTAATCTTTTCTAATCATATATGTTTCTAATTTAAATGAAAAAGAAGTTTTTTCTAGATCAAAATTAAATTCTTTTCCTGCAAAAATAAAGAAATTATAGTCTTGTTTAAAAATGAATTAATATGGTTTTTTCTTGTTTCTTTTATTTTATTTTATTTTAAAAAATTTTAAAATATATCAAATGAAGCCATTTTAATTTATAAGTTATGTGATTTCTTTTATAAATTTAACAGTTTAAAAAAAAATATCATGAAATATTATTAGAAAATGTCGAAATAAATCATCAGTAATGATTGTTTAGACACAAAATCATAGTGCTGAAATTAAATGATGATATCAATAACGTCAAGATATCATGGATCAGTTTTCTCGAGAAGAAAAAGCCTATTCGACCAAATATTCGGCATCGAGGCTCGTATACAACAAAGAATGAAGCTCATTCTTGACAAATTCTAAGAGAATCAAGCGGTCAGTCTTTCATTTTCTAGGAAAGTGGGTATCAATTTAAATTTATAAATGATATGTTAAATTTATTTTGTATCATATTAATTTATAAATTATAAAAAATAATATATTTTTGTGACTAAAATATATATATATATATTTTTTCTTTTCTGGATGTTTAGAATCTGTCGGTGGAGAACTAAAGCCAAGCGAAAGAAGGTGAAAAGATTTGCATTGGATTCTGTTAATAAAAGGAAGGATCGTTTGAATAACATCAACAGTCGGTATAAGAGGACAAAAGGACTTGACTTGGGTTTGGTGGGCATGTGACATGTCGTTCGGAAAGTACGGGTTTTCACAATTTTTATTTTTTATTTTCCATCCATTAGTCTACTCTACTTCTACATCTAAATTTGTTTCTACCGAACAAATCAAATATCTATTAAATATATTAGTTATATATATATATATATAAACAGCCTGATTGACAACAATATTCTGTGTCGGTTGGGATCTTTGGTCTGGTTCTCAATCTGGCCTGATTGTACTGTAACAAATCATTTTAATTTATTTTATTTTTATTTATTGTTATTTATAAATTTTAATTCACAAATTTATTATTATTTATAAATCATTTCAGACCATCTCTAAATTCAAACGAAAATATCTCTCTTAGCATAGATCATACACATGATGTAATTTAATTTTACATGTTAATTACTAGGTTTAGGATGCAGCCAATAACAATATTACTAGGTTTAGCCGATTGAGATCTAATTCAAGTTTTAAATTAACAATATTACTAGGTTTAGCAAATTTAGAAAGTAGCTTTTTATAACTTTTCTTTTATAAACTAAACATTTCTAATTAAAGAATAATATAAACTAAAATATTATGTAATGAAGCTTAATGAAGTTGAATAAACTAACCAAATAGTTGTGATCAAATAGTTAGATCAAAGCTTCCAACCATATTTGTGAATAAATAAATAGAAAAATGATTTAACTATAAAAGAGATTTCATAAAAATAAATTTACAAACATACATAATTTGATTTAAAATATAATAAAAAATATGATATATCATATAAAATTAAATTAATTTGAGAATTTATTTTTATGAATATCTTTATAATGATAACATTTCTAAACTAAATGTAACTCTAGAATTATAAAATTAATATGCAAGGAAAAAATAAAAAGAATAAAAAACCCAAATCCTTTAAAGTTATAATCCATAAAACATTTAATTATCGTATAATAATTTTTAATGGGGAGATTGAGCGTGACAGTGGCAAGTAGGGCTGAGCAGAAATCCGAAAATTCGACTCCGACTCCGGCTCCGCTCCGACTCCGACAAGTTGGAGTCAGAGTCGGAGTTTTTTTCCCCCTGGAAGTCGGAGTCGGAGTCGGAGTCGGAGGTAGAGGTGTCCCGACTCCGATCCGATCCGACTCCGACACACCGACTCCGACTTACAATCCGACTCCGACTCCGACTTCCAATCCGACTCCGACTCCGACTTCTACTCCGACTCCGACTCCGATATTGTGCATATTTTATAAAATATATTTGTTATCAATATATTAACATCTAATAAATAATAATCTATAAACATTATAATGAATAATATAAGTTAATATAGTTACTATAAGTTAATTTACATTACTAATTTACTATAAGTTACTATAAGTTAATATAGTTACTATATAAGTTACCATACCTTATATAGTTAATTTACATTACTAATTTACTATAAGTTACTATATAAGTTACTATACCTTATTTTATATTTTACATTACTAGTTTACTATAAGTCAATATATAATATATAGTTATATATATACTATATATATTAAGGGCTTGTATAGTATATAGTTACTATACTATGTATAGTAATTAACTATACTTATATAATATATTGGAGGAGTACTTATATAATATAATATATATAGTTATATATTAACTTACTAATTAACTATATTTATATAATATATATAGTTATACTTATATACTATAATATATATAGTTATATATTAACTTACTAATTAACTATATTTATATAATATATTAAATTAATATCACAATATAATTACATAATTATTAAATATATTCCCTTGGATATAACAACAATAAAAAAAATCTGTCAAATTTCTAATATATAACTCTCTAAGTTAGTAATAATTAATAAAGTAATAATTAACTAGTGATTTTTTTAGTGAGTTAATTAAATAATACACATTAAATTGTTACTTAATTTTATTTTTACTAACTTAAAATATATTTTTACTCACTTATTATTTATTAATTTATTTTTATTGTTTAGAAGTAGAATTTAGAGGTAAAAAGTCTTAAACGGCGCCGTTATTGGAAACTGGGTTGCGTGAAACGGCGCCGTTTCACGCAACCCTTTATTTTTTTTTCAGATTTCTGTCATTGAAACGGCGCCGTTTGGGGTGAAAATAGCCCCAAACGGCGCCGTTTCAGTGTTTTCCATTAGGTCTTTTTGCCCCCCCCCCCTTTCTCTTCTTCCCCCCCGATTCCCTCCCCTTCGAGTCCCCCTGCGCCGAGTCCCCCTGCGCCGAATCCCTCTCTGCCTCTCTCACCTCTCATCTCAGATTCTCTCTCCCCCCCGATTCCCTGACCTCCCCTCCCCGGCTCCCCCTGCGCCGGAATCCCGATCTCTCTCACGGTCAAGTGATTAATATTTCTTTACTGATCTTCCCCTTTTGATCTTCAGAATGTTTGTTGAGTCATGCAAACGGCTAAGATTGATGAAAAGCTCAGAGGAAATTGGACTTGGTAATCTTTTTATTTCGTGCTTGGGGCTACATACCTTGCTTTACATGTCTTTTACGATTTAAGATCATAGCCATTCTTGAACCAATATCATACTGTACGTACGTGTTGATTTTTTTTTTTTTTTTTTGCTTGTTTTTTGACTCACTCTTTGATTTCTCTTTTCTGTTATGGATTTGGTTTTGGTTTTGATTTGTTTTTTCATTTTTTGGTTTTGATTCCCTCCCCTCCCCCTGCGCCGAATCCGTCGTTTGGGTTTGTTTTTTGAGGATTTCTCACCGACTCCGCTCCGACAAGTCGGAGCCGGAGCCAGAGCGGAGCATATACCCTTCGGAGCCGGAGTCGGAGGTCGGACTCGGCCTCCAACAAAGTCGGAGTCGGTTGTCGGAGTCGGAGTCGGACGACCCAGATACCGACTCCGGTTGTGTCGGTGCTCAGCCCTAGTGGCAAGGAGGACTAGATAAAGATTAGGTTGTGTCTGGCCACTTAAAATTTTCATTTCAAACTTAAAATTTTTATCTTATTATTATAATTTTCTCAAATTTCAATACAAAATATAATAAATAATTTAACTTTTTCTTAACTTTTTTAAATTCCAAAACAATAATAATATTAAAATATAATATTTAAATATTTTATCATAAAATTTAAAATTTTTATCTAAAAATTCTTAGTGGCCAAGTTGACGAGGAATGTACAGTAATAACGCGTGGCAACTTTACAAAGAGTAAAACATTATGCATTGGCCATAAACTTTTCAGCAGCTTTCCTTTTATCCAAGGTGGTGGGTCTCTACTCGCGTGACAGCTAATTCTTTACCATTGCAGCATTGGCCACAAACTTCTTCAGCAAGTACTTACTTTTTACCCATCCAAGATGTCGGCCACTTGTTGTGGTCAATCAGTCCCCATTACTACTTTTAACTCTTTAATGCTGTAAATTAATTAGAACGACATTTTGAATTCAAAGAGAAATATTGTTGCTCCTGTACCTTTTGACTTATTGACTATATATTATTAGAAATGATGTGACAATTTAATTTAGACCAAGGGGTTGATCTTCATTAGGAATTAGGTTGCTTTTTCTTTTGAATTATTAATTATTAATTATATATGCAATTCTCACTACTTAAACATTAGAGGTCTATTTGCGTTGCAGGTTGCTAGATAGTGGTCATTTGCGGGGTACAAAATAAGTCCGTTATCAGCATGCATTAATATATATGTAAAAAAGGAAAGATTATAATAAAAGGTGGTCATCTGAATAATGGCAACTACTTTAGATATTTGTTCTTTTGGTGTGGAAAGTTGGGAATTCATCAGTCTTTTGTTAAGAAAAGAGATCCTAAATCATGACCTAATAATCCCTGATACTGATCACATTCAGCCAAATATAAGTTTATAAAAAAGTCAAATTTTTATTAGTTTGAGTGAAAGTATATATCAATTTTAATATCAATGACGAGAAACTACTTATTAATTGGCAACTTCCTTGTGGCATCATGAAAACAGAATGTAAAGAAAGACAAAGAATTCGGTGAAACTATAATTCTTTACAAAAATTGTAGGTGTTGGTAAACGACTCAAGTTTTGACTTTTGAATACCATTTCAGTAGCTGTTTCGGTTAGATACTGAAATCAAATATTTTAATACTGATACTAATATTTTAATACTGATACTATTTTAGTGTTCTATTTCAACTATAAATTATTTGTGAATAAAGAAAGAGAGAAATTATTTAACTATAAAAAAGATTTCATAAAAGTAAATTTACAAATATACGTGATTTGATATAGTATATTACCTAGTAAAGTTACTTTAATGGTAAAGTAAATATAATGTATTATATAAAATTAAATTAATTTGGAAATTTTTTTTATGAATCTCTTTATAATTATAAGATTTCTAAAATAAATATAACTCTAGAATTATAAAATTGCTATGCGAGGGAAAAATAAAAAAATAAAAATTCAAACTCTTTTAAAGTTATAATTCATAAAATAAGGTCCAGATTAGTTAATTAAAATTAAAAATCTTATCTCATCTCATTATTATAATTTTTTTAAATCTCTATATAAAATATAATAAATAATTTAATTCTTTCAAATTTTAATATAAATTTAATATTAAAAAATTATATTATAATAATATTATATTTATTATTATTTAAAATATCTCATTTTATTTGTTATGTAGGACCTTAGTTACTGTATTGTAATTCTTAATTGGGAGATAGAAATATAGTGTACATAAGAGTTGAGAAAGTTAAAATGAAAGAAGGTGACAAGATAGTCAGATAAAGATAAAGTAGACTTGACGAGGAGTGCCAAATAAGAAAAAGTCTTGTTGCAGGCAGATTGCGTACCCCCGGCGCACCAATGCTGACATGTCAAATGAAACGGCGCGTTTCATTGAAATGGAGATTTGCTGGGTGTATGAAGTGGGAAGCTGATTTGCTTTCATCAAATGTTGCGTCTGGAGCGGGAAGATTGCAACTCGAAATCCACATCTCCATCGCCATCGAAATCCTACTGTGGCTGAAACCATCACCATTGACTATCTCCTCCCCCATCTGAAACCATTGAAATTTCCTCCCTATATGAAAACTGAAATCATTAACCCTAACCCCTCTGCCCATCTGGAGACTGAAATCGCTAACCCCTCCCTAACCCATCGCAGCCCAAACCCTTCGTGTATCCTCGATTTTACTCTCTACAAGTTAGTTCGAAGTGCTTTCTTGCCTTGGTGAGGTTCCACTTCAAAAAGAAAGAAATTCTTATTCTTTACATTATTAATTTGGTGCAGTGGTGTGTATTGTAGCTTTTCTTCTCATAATTGCGAGAAATCTATAGCACCTTGAAGTTTCAATTTTTAATTTTTTTGAGCCTAGCTTGATGAATAACAACGATGCCACTTGGAGGTCAATAATGTGGTTGCCCAGATTTGAACTTGATGATTTGTGATTTTTTCAAATCAGCATAACAAAACTGTAAACAACTCCTCCCCATGGTGCAGCAAACCAATACCCAGAGTATTTTCACTTGGGAAATGCTAGTTGTCATTTTCGGGGTTGATCATGCTTCTGTAAGTTTGTGGGCCTGGATATCTTGCTAGTTTTTCTATGTGAAAACAGTTGGCAAGATAAAGCTAAAGAAGTAGCGTGTCTCTTAAGTATGCAATAGAAAATGTGTAACCTTGTAAATGTTTATAGGACCATGTATCCAGATGTTTCTTTTTTCAAATTTCTTTCCCCCTTTTGTTTTTAGTTTCAATTTTTACACCCCTTGTTTATTTCAAACCCGACAGTTTTAACTGCAAACCCATAGGATCTTGAACGGTATTTGGTTTTTGCAAGAGACTGTATTTGTATTTTCTTTGTTCTGGGATTTCAGAAGGGATTGCAGCAACATCTCAACCGTTATATATTCATAAATAAAATGTTTTAATTTGCATGCAGATGAGATGTTGCTGCCCTTGAGCAAGTTATAAAATAAGCACTCATTTGGTTTTCTGTCATATATACCTTCAATAAGCACTCATTTGTGAACTGACTTGAAAATTAAATATACATGCGTCCAGTTACTAGTTGAAGTTTCAGCTTGATAAAAATAAATGCATTATTTTTATGTTGATTAGAATCGCTATTGGTGATCTGTTTAACCTGGTCTGTTCAGCTGAATGGTTGTTGGTGGTGCTTAAAACAATCCATACTTGTCTGGAGCTGCAAAAAGGAATCTTTTCTTTAATCTTCTATATGCTGAAGGCAGCAGCTCAATGTTGCAGTTATGACGAGGATGCGCAGCATAGATCAATGGATGTACCAATAGGAAGTGATTTGATTCAAGTTTGAAGCACTATATGGACAAGGAAAGGTAAAAGAGAATTAGGATTGGGGCCACTAAAGATGACATAGTGATCTGCAATTTTAAGGAAAATATGACCATTTTTAGGAAGCTGCCAATAAGCTATTGGTTTACCAGAGTTTTGGTTAGTTTAGATTGTTAGAGGAGTTTTGGTTCTTCTTCTATTTAGGTCCTGACTTTGTGAAAGCTGTTTGATGTATCATCATTCGAGTAGTTCTTATGCTGTAAATTATTATATTTGTACAGGGTTGACACATTTGTAATAGTTGTCTTATTTCGGATAAATTGTATATAAATACCAAGTTGTATAGAGTAGATATTTTTTTAATGTATCAACTGTAATGGTACTTCTCAAGTGTTTTGGTTATGATGTACAAAAGGGATACTTGTAGGTTCATTAAATTAACCTTTGTAATAAAAAGTTGTGCAATGAAAACAGCTTGTGCACATGGTCTTGAAGAGATTCCATTGAAATGAGAAACAATAGTTCTTGAATTAAGTTCATAACTTGCAAATATTACAGCAAATGAAACACAAGTAAACAAATATTACAACAAATATTACAGGTCTCAAAAAGCCTAGTATGACTTTATCTCTAACAGAAAAGTTGCTTCCTTCCTTTTGACCCCAAGATTGTGGATTTGGGTGACTGTTGACCAGGTTGGACTTGCTCAAAAATAAAACTACCAATATGCATCATGTGCAACCTTCATCTAAGTAAGAAACCTGTGAAGTGGATACAACTGATAATTAACTACATGCATCATCTGTCAGCGTATTTTCATAAAGCAAGAGGTTGACTAATCCGGGCAGGTTCTCTAAAATAGCAACAGCCTAATGATTACTCCCATTGGAACAATCTGCTCCCCAATAATAAATTCCCAGACTTTTCAATGCATCATGATTTCAAATGGGGACAATTGTAGTCCACAGCTTCCAGAAACTTTTCTATGCTCCAAGGACGGTTTGAAATTTCAAGCTCCTTCAATAATGGAAGATTTGCAGCAGCCTCAATCCATGCATCATCAGAAATATTGAAGTAACAGGTAAAAGCTACTTTAAAGGATCTGAGCTCCCTTGAACTGTTAAAAAAGCAATAAAAAAGATAAAATAAATGAGCCACAACTACATAGAATGCGAATTGTATAAGAGAATAAAGTCGCAACGAAAAATTTTTATTGGTATGCATGTCATTGGGGCCTATATTTCTATGAGGTTCGATTAGGTGTCAATTCTGTCTATTTTTTTATCATACAGAAAATATTTTAAGAAATTAAACAAAGCCCAATGTGGAGTGTGTGGAGCACTGTCCAATACTCCAAAACATGAAATAATTTAATTCATCCCAACGCACAAAGCTTCCCACACTCAGGCACGTACTACTCAAAACAATCAATATAAGCAATAATTCATAAACTTCCATTCCCAGGAAAAAAGTGGAAAGGAAAGGAAAACAAAAGAAAGAACTTTATGCTATAAAATTGTATTGGCTCTGTTACCAATCAAAAATAAATTTTCACAGAAATAAGTCTCAATTAAATTCCTTTCAAAAGTAGAATCAGGCCTAGTTGATCGTAGTTTGTAGCACCTGCTATGTTTTACTTTATTAGTATCGCTAATTTACGCACGAAACAAACAGCAAATGAAGGAGGTGAAATTCCTAAGAAAAATCGCACTGAGGATTGAGTTAAGATCCTAATAAATTCAACTAATTTATTTTTATATTTTCCTGCTTTTCTTCTCATAGGAAACAAACAGAAAGCACCTATTTTTGTCGTAGGTGGAGGAGGACCAAAATCTATGTGGCGCCGCGCACCACGAGCTTCAAAATCTACGGGGTTTTGGTTCTGGATGCAGTTGTTTTTTTGTTATCCAGTGTTTTGGATCTAACAAGTACAATGTGTATATAGTGGAATTGTAGAGTAAAGAAGTAAGGGTCCAACCAACCAGATCTGACGATGGCGAGGAGTGGCGGTGGATCTGAGAGAAAGACATGACTGCCGGCGGAGGAGACCCAAGAAAACCCAGATCTGACATGAATGCCGGTGGTGAGTACGTAAATGTGGAGACTTGGGGGAAAAATGGTGGTGAAGACGAGAGAGACACCAATAATCAGTGACAATAGATAGTGCATAAAATGCCGGGGGGGGGGGGGTGGAAAGGAGCCTGCTGTTCGTGGGTTTGCGATGTCTTTGCGTCCAAGGTCTTTCTTCTCTTCGACCTTCTTCTCTTCCGAGAAATGGTCGTGCGGAGGAGGTGGTCGCGTAGAGGAGGTGGTGGGGCGGATGAGCTCATCGCGTGGAGGAGCTGAGGAACTGGTCGCGGAGGAGTTGAGGGACTGGTCGCAGAGAGTAGGTTGAAGACAAGCTGGGAGGGAAAAAATGGTAGAAAGAAGCATGCGAAAGAAGATTTCATTTGCCTCCGTTTTTTTTTTCTTTTTTTTTTTAATAATATTTCCGCTGCCACGTCATCAATGGTGCGCATTTTCGTCCGCGATCTGCTTGCATATAGAAGAACTCGCCAAATAATAACGTATGACATCTTTACAGGAGATAGAAACATAGTGTACATAAGAGTTGAGAAAGTTAGAACGTGACAATGTCAGAGAGAGTCAAATAAAGATGAAGTAGACTTGACGAGGAGTGCTCAATAATAACGTATGACTCACCAGAGAAGGAGCTTGAATCCATCCCAATTCATTGCCTGATACGTTAAAAGCACTCAATGACTTCTGTTGAAAATCTGGTATCTAACCATCAAAATGGTTATCCTCAAGCCTTAACTCCAAAAGCTTTGGCAAGGTTAAAGTTATTCTTCATAAAGCTTATAGTTCTCGAATTCGACAGTAACGCGAGCAAGTCCACATCAATGAAACCATTTAGTCTCATATTCTCGAGTCGTAAACCCTTAACTTTTCCTTTCCCACAATGAACACCAACCCAATTTACGTTATGCTCAGAACATGGTGTTGTTGAGCCATTCCAGTTGATTAATGCGTCATTGGGTTGAAGGGCGGCCTTGAACTTTAGGAGGGTTTCTGATTCTGATGCCTTAGAAGAAGAGACCACAAATATGAAAACGAAAGCTTAAATACAAATCACCAATTACTAACTAATTACACATATCTTGTTATAATTATAACATATTTAGCAAGCATTAATAACTAACCGATTCATCCATTGTATACATTTTCTAACAGAACAAAATATGTAGGATTTTCTAGAGGAAAAGTGATTAATAAAACTCTACCAATTTAACAATCTAGGCTCTTACATATTTATGTTTATGGTATTGATAATAAATTCAATCTTTTGGAATGAAACAGTATTGGGTTACTTACTTTGCATATCCTACATCAACATGACAGGGAGGGGGTGCTGCAGGAACAGTGGCATGTCTGCAGTTGCATCCATTAGATGTAGCAATGCATCCTCATCTAAAGAAGTGTAAAGAACTTATTGTCATTATAATTGAAGAAATGTTCTACAAAAGAAAAATAGTTCATACCTTTTTTTAAAAAAATTTTATTTAGATTTTGCACCTATCGAAATAACATCCTAGCTTCGCCACTACCTCTGCCACATACGATTAGCCACCAAGTAAGGCGTGATTAGATACAAGAGCTCCAGCAAGATAACCACAAAATGGCAGGCCAATTTGGTGATACTAATATAGAAGTCTTTCATTAGGCATTAGTACATAACCTTATGATTAGTAACCAGTAAGCAGGGATTATTATTTCCTCAAGAGTTCATTCTAATGTTGAGACGGGTACAAATGTATGATAATAATCTCATCCAGAGCTTTAGGACCTTTGATTTATGTCATTTCTCAAACCAAAAACTTTCAGCAATTACCCTGTATTTTGACAAATGCAGCTCAAGAAGATCAACAATTACAGTATGATGAAAAAGAAAATCAACAACAATTTAGATTCCCTTAACTTGCACAGACATTAATTAATTTCACCTCAATGCATGCGTTTGACAGAAATGTTAAGAAAATGAGCTCCACGCACATTACCTTTCTTCCCTCCACACATAAATTTGGTCATTAACTTCAGCCTTTTAATGGTGACCTTCTATTGCCTAGTATAACAACTCATCCAGCATCCTTTCCAATATGGGAAGACGTGATAGTCTCATAGAAAGCTGAAAAGGCGAAAAAGGGATAAGAAATCAGGTCCAATACAAATCCTATTTGGTTAACCCAAAAAGAATCCAAGAAAATTATAACTCTTTTTATGTAATGTTGTACAATTCTAACCTTGTTCAACTTACCTTTCTTATGGTCATTAGGTCTGTAAAACATAGTTTTCAAGGCACTTAAATTTCCCTTTAAATATCTGGTCTTGGTCTAAAAACATAGTCTTGGAGGCCTTTGAACATGTTTCAATATTCCTGGTGTATATATATGTACTGAAATTCCAGTAAAGTGGTCGAGGAGATTGCTGCAAATTCCACAAGCATCCTATGAATGCAAGTTTTGAGCTATTGCAAAACAATTCAAGATAGGTTCATTCTATGTTCACTTAAACTAAAAAATACATTTGAAAGAGTACTAATTTCCCATAAAAATGTTCTCTAAGATACATGGTATGTCAATGGATGCTTATTCACAAGTCACCATGAGATAATGCAATTGAAGTTCTAAACATGCTAATAGTGAAAGAATTTATTCCACAAACTTTTTTCGTATCTGGTTTTGATTGATAAATATGCATGCAATACTTCAAAACATGCCTTGAGCACTCATGCCTTATGGCGTCAAGTAATATGACATAATCATGCTTCTTTAAAGGAAAATCAATCTCTCTTCATTGTTGGAAGTACATTAGGCATACCAATAAGCCTTCTTCAAACATTTATTTTTTCATCCCCTTTCCTGTTCTAGATCATCAACTCCATAAGAAATCAAGGCTCTTACCTAAGAGGACTTTTATCAAAACCCGAGAAGAAAGCTAAAAATGTGAAAAGGGGATAAGAAATCAGGTCCAATTCAAATCCTATTGGGTTAACCCAAAAAGAATCCAAGAAAATTATAACTCCTTTTATGTAATGTTGTACAATTCTAACCTTGTTCAACTTACCCTTATGGTCCTTAGGTCTGTAAAACATAACTTTCAAGGCCCTTAAATCTCCATTTACAGATCTGGTCTTGGTCTAAAAACAGAGTCTTTGAGGCCTTGAACCCGTTTCAATATTCCTGGCGTATATATGTACTGAAATTCTAGTAAGGTGGTTGAGGAGAATGCTGCAAATTCCACAAGCATCCTGTGAATGCAAGGTTTGAACCATTGCAAAACAATTCGAGATAGGTTCATTATGTGTCACTAAAACTAAAAAATAACTTTAAAAGAGTACTAATTTCCAATGAAATTTTTTTCTAAGATACATGGAATATCAATGGATGCTTATTCACGAGTCACCCTGAGATAATGCAATTGAAGTTCTAAACATGCTAATAGTGAAAGGATTAATTCCACGAACTTTTCTCATATCTGGTTTTGATTGATAAATATGCATGAAATACTTTAAAACATGCCCTGAGCACTCATGCCTCATGACGTCAAGTAATATGACATAATCATGCTTCTTTAAAGGAAAATCAGCCTATCTTCATCGTTGGAAGTACATTAGGAATACCAATTAGCCTTCTTCAAACATTTATTTTTTTCATCCCTTTACTGTTTTAGATCATCGACACCATAATAGACCAACCAAAGATCACTTTAGAAGTGATTAAGGGCTCTTACCAAAGAGGACTTTTATCAAACCCGAGGAGAAAACCAAGAGTGGTAATTTTTAACAAAATTATCAATCAGGCTCTCAACTGATTAATACTATTCTAGATCATGAGAAAAATATGATTGAATTTATATCAAGAATTGTATCCCTTTCAATTGATATGAAGCAATAACAATAAATTGTTGAACGCATCAATAATTGGAGAAAAAATCAATCTTATAAATAATATTACTAATCTTTAATGAGGTTCATCCTTAACCTCAGTTGAAAATTTAGCTAGGCGTATCCATGAAAATAAATTCTAGAAAATGAACGTAAATAAATATCAAAGCAATATTTAAAATGAAACTAAAGAAAAATAAAAATTCCACTGCTATCAAAATGTAAAAGCTACAAGTCTGTTACCGTTAAAGTCTATTATGGTTATAGTTCTTTCCCAACGTTGATTCCTTCAGCAACTTTGATTCCTTTCTGAACTTCAATTGCTTCATTAAGATAAAGTTCAAATTTAAGTAAGAAAACTAAATATTTCAAGACCAAAAAAAAAAAAAGAATTAACACTACATAATTGTGATAATGCTTTATTTAATTTAGCAAACTTCTGTCCAATTCGGCTATCATCACATACCCAAGTGGAAGTTCTAAATCCAAATCTTCATTAATTAAATCATCATTAGCATCCTTGAATTTCCATAATGCTAGAGCTCGTTGAAGATCCCCGCCTCTTCTGTTGTGGGTTCCAAGTCATGCTCACCATCATCTCGCGCATATCTCTTTGAAAGTTGAATAGGATCAATGAAATTGTCATTCCCGTATATTAGATGGACTCCAGCACTTTTGAAAATTGCTTTCTCTGAATCACTTTCAAATGTAAACCTCATATTATTGTTCCCCTCCCTGTAACTTCTTGACAGAATCTCATGATCAATAGAATTTACAACTATGTATTGTAGCCATACACGATCATGTGGGTCCATTGAAGTCTGTAGCCGCATCTCATGATCAGTTCTAATCTGCTGGCCGTTTATTCTTATTCTGATGCCCAAAACACAAAACACAATGCCACGATCTGATGCCCAAAACACATGGACGCATTATGATCAATTTCTATTTCAATTGTTTTTATTTTTAACAAAATTATGAATAAAGCTATCAGCTGATTAAGATTATTCTAAATCATGATAAAAACATGATTGAACTATGTCAAGAATTTTATCCCTCTCAATTGAAAGCATCGATAATTGGTAAAAATCAATCTCATAAATAATATTACTAATTTTCAAGGAGGTTTCATTCTCAACCTTAGTTGAAAATTTAGCTAGGCTTGTTCATGAAATTAAATTCTAAAATATGAATGTAAATAAACATCAAAGCAGTATTTAAAACGAAACTAAAGAAGAATAAAAATTTCTCAAAATGTAAATATAGGCGCTGCAAGTCTGTTACCGTTGCGGTCAACTTTGATTCCTTCTGCAACTTCGATTCCTTTCTGAACTTCAATTCCTTCATTAATATGAACTTAAATTTAAGTAAGAAAAATAAATATTTCAAGACTAATAAAAATATAAGAATTAACATGACTACATAATTGTGATAATGTTTTATTTAATTTAGTAAAATTCTGCACAAATTCGGCTATTATCACTTACCCAAGTCGAAGTTCTAAATCCAAATCTTCAATAATTAAATCATCATTAGCATCCTTGAATTCCATAACTCTCGTGGTTGAAGATTGCAGCTTCTGTTGTGGGTTCCAATCGGGTTCCAAGTCATGCCTACCACCATCTCAGTATCTCTTTGAAAGTTGAATAGGATTAATGAAATTGTCATTCCCGTATATTAGATGGACTCCGACACTTTTTAAAATTGCTTTCTCTGAATCACTTTCAAATGTAAACCTCATATTATTGTTCCCCTCCCTGTAACTTCTTGATAGAATCTCATTAATAGAATTTCCAGCTATGTATTTTAGACATACATGATCATGTGGGTCCACTGAATCCCATAACCGCGTATCATCATTTTCAATCCACTGGCCATTTATTGAGATAGTAAAACCATACAAAGGCCATGCTGGAAGAGGTCCCACAACAAAACACAAAACTAATGCCACAATCTGATGCCCAAAACACATGGACGCATTATGATCAATTTCTATTTCAAAATAATTACCAAATGAAGTAGTCTCCTTGTAATACTTGAACCACTCTGGAATCCTACTTCCTGGATATATAATCCTACTTGAATCTTTCTCTCGAAAGCATTCCTATTAAACCGATTAGTATATGTTAGAAAATAAATATAAGCTATCAAATACAAAATAGAAAGAAGTTAGAGATCAAATAGATGAGGTATGTATACCTGAACCCATAATGGATCTGGCGCATGATTCCCTACATCCACTTCCACTTTATTGCATTCCGATAAGTTAATCCTTCTAAGCCATTTTAAGTCGGGTGTACCAAATGAAAATTCTGTCGATACCTGAGGAAAGTGTTCCAATAACACGCATCCTATAGCATCTACCTCTTCTATATTTGGTGGAAGGTGTAGAATTTCTTTAAGTTGCTTGCAGAATCTCAAATTAAGTTCAGACAATCCAACAAATCTTTCGATGCATGGAGGAAGGCTAACAATACCACTACCAGATAGATTTAAAGTCCTCAAATTGGATGAGAAATTATATGTCCGAGATAAATTATTTGATTCTGGTAAGAAATTCTTTAGGCTGGAACATCTTCTGGCATTTACCTCTTTTATATTTGGTGGAAGGCGTAGAATTTCTTCAAGTTGCTTGCAATCTCTCAAATCAAGTTCTAACAATCCAACAAATCCTTCGATGCATGGAGGAAGGCTAACAATACCACTACCAGATAGATTTAAAGTTTTCAAACTGGATGAGAAATTATATGTCCGAGATAAATTATTTGATTCCGGTAAGAAATTCTTTAGGCTGGAACATCCTCTAACATCTACCTCTTTTATATTTGGTGGAAGGCGTAGAATTTCTTCAATTTGCTTGCAGTCTCTCAAATCAAGTTCTAACAATCCAACAAATCCTTCGATGCATGGAGGAAGGCTAACAATACCACTACCAGATAGATTTAAAGTCCTCAAGCTGGATGAGAAATTATATGTCCGAGATAAATTATTTGATTCTGGTAAGAAACTCTTTAGGCTCCAACATCCACTGACATATACCTCTTCTATATTTGGTGGAAGGCGTAGTATTTCTTCAAGTTGCTTGCAGTCTCTCAAATCAAGTTCAGACAATCTAACAAATCCTTCGATGCATGGAGGAAGGCTAATAATACCACTACCAGATAGATTTAAAGTCCTCAAGCTGGATGAGAAATTATATGTCCGAGATAAATTATTTGATTCTGGTAAGAAACTCTTTAGGCTCCAACATCCACTGACATATACCTCTTCTATATTTGGTGGAAGGCGTAGTATTTCTTCAAGTTGCTTGCAGTCTCTCAAATCAAGTTCAGACAATCTAACAAATCCTTCGATGCATGGAGGAAGGCTAATAATACCACTACCAGATAGATTTAAAGTCCTCAAGCTGGATGAGAAATTATATGTCCGAGATAAATTATTTGATTCTGGTAAGAAACTCTTTAGGCTCCAACATCCACTGACATATACCTCTTCTATATTTGGTGGAAGGCATAGTATTTCTTCAAGTTGCTTGCAGTCTCTCAAATCAAGTTCAGACAATCTAACAAATCCTTCGATGCATGGAGGAAGGCTAACAATACCACTACCAGATAGATTTAAAGTTTTCAAACTGGATGAGAAATTATATGTCCGAGATAAATTATTTGATTATGGGAAGAAATTCTTTAGGCTGGAACATCCTCTGGCATTTACCTCTTTTATATTTGGTGGAAGGCGTAGAATTTCTTCAAGTTGCTTGCAGTCTCTCAAATCAAGTTCAGACAATCCAACAAATCCTTCGATGCATGGAGGAAGGCTAATAATACCACTACCAGATAGATTTAAAGTTTTTAAACTGGATGAGAAATTATATGTCCGAGATAAATTATTTGATTCTGGTAAGAAATTCTTTAGACTAGAACATCTTCTGGCATCTACCTCTTTTATATTTGGTGGAAGGCATAGAATTTCTTCAAGGTTTTTGCAGTCTCTCAAATCAAGTTCTAACAATCCAACAAATCCTTCGATGCATGGAGGAAGGCTAACAATACTACTACCAGATAGATTTAAAGTTTTCAAATTGGATGAGAAATTATATGTCCCAGATAAATTATTTGATTCTGGTAAGAAATTCTTTAGGCTGAAACATCCTCTAACATCTACCTCTTTATATTTGGTGGAAGGCGTAGAATTTCTTCAAGTTGCTTACAGTCTCTCAAATCAAGTTCTAACAATCCAACAAATCCTTCGATGCATGGAGGAAGGCTAACAATACCACTACTAGATAGATTTAAAGTTTTCAAATTGGATGAGAAATGATATGTCCAAGATAAATTATTTGATTCTGGTAAGAAATTCTTTAGGCTGGAACATCCTCTAACATCTACCTCTTTTATATTTGGTGGAAGGCGTAGAATTTCTTCAAGTTGCTTGCAGTCTCTCAAATCAAGTTCTAACAATCCAACAAATCCTTCGATGCATGGAGGAAGGCTAACAATACCACTACGAGATAGATTTAAAGTCCTCAAGCTGGATGAGAAATTATATGTCCGAGATAAATTATTTGATTCTGGAGGCTGCAATGGGAGCAATTCCATACTTGATGAAATTAGATTTTCATGTGTATATGGCGTGGATTGTCGATTATGCCCCACCTCCTCTACAAAATTTACAAAGTTTGGACAACATATGATTGTAACATCCACTAGACGTTCCAACTGAAAAATTTTGATTGGAAGACGCACAAGGCTTTCGCACCGTTCCAAATATAAGCTGTTGAGCCTAGTGAGGTATGTAATGGATGAAGGTAGCTCTTGTATTACGCAGCTTTCTAATTTGACCCATTCCAAATGTTCCATTTCACACTCAATTTCTGGAAAGTATTCAAGACTAGTACAACCGTCAAGTACAAGAAATTCTAGACATCTCAACTTGAAGCTTCTTGGCAACTTCTTTAGGTTGGAACAATAAGCAAAATTCAATTTAACAAGCTTATCCAAAAATCCAACAGAATCATGAACCTCAACTAAACTTTTACATTCACAAAAACATAACTTCTCTAGATTTGAGCAACTTGAAAGATCACATATATTTGTCAAGTATCGACAGCCATTGAGATTTATCTTTGTTAAGTTCTGTTTGAAAAGAAGAAAATAAAGGAAATGTATTAACAATTAAAGGACATTTGCAGCATACCTTAAAACTAAGACAGATCGACATGATATATTGAAAATAAAAATACTTACCTTAGATTGCAATCTCGTGCCTAAATCTCTAATATTGCTTCCTCCCATATACAAATGAATGAGTTTCTCTCCATGAAAATTAGATGGCAAAGAGAGCAAAGGACAATTGCGCCAATCAAGAACTCTTAACTCGTTAGAGAGATAATTCAATCCATCACAAATAAAGTCGCCATAGTTGTCATAGCAGGTTCTGACTTTTAATATTCTGAGTTTTTCCATTTTTGCAAACACATCAGAATCCAAACATATCCAGCTATCATTCCAAAGAGGAAAATTTATCAATATGCCTTCAATTTGCTCTGTTCCCTATTGAGAGAATGCACAAGTGTTCTATCAAAAATGAAAGATAAATTCTCTATAATTCAACACTACTTCCGCAAGTGTTCATGAACTATATATAAGTTGAACAAGCTACGATTACATGTATTTTTCTTACAATACGTGTACATCACTATTTCATTTATTAAGAAGGAAATAACAAACATAGGCCTCACCTTTCTTCATATGGTGTTTCTGTTTTAGATTTCAAAAGGAATAGCCTTATTTTTATCATTCAGATTTCCAGAAATGAGTATGTACGTTCAAATGTTAGAGTCATATATACTTCTTCCTTTTAATACGTATTACTCTGTTTAAAATACTAAAAAAGTATCAGATAATCATAGCATTTTACCTTTTTAGAAAAATGGAGAAAATGTGAATTGGCTTTCATGATTTTATTTGTACTTCTTTATTAAAATTATTTTATTTACAAAATTGGGAAAATATTTCATGTAGAGGGTACGTATGTGTCTATATAATAATTTATATGTATTTCTGGATCCATTTCTTTTAATTTAATAATAGCTTCAATTGAAAAATAAAAATAAAAAAGAACTCGGAAGTAGAATTATATTTCTTGGAAAAATCTTACCTTATTTTTTTCAAGTACTTCACGAACATCTTCAAAAAAGTATAATCTACTCCGCTTGCCAGGTTCTTCGGGTGATTCTTGTCGGACAATTTCTTTACCCATATCTTCTAGTAAGTCATGCATCCTCAAATATTGGCGACCAGTATAATCTTGATCAAATGTTATGAGACATTTATCATTGAGCTTTTTGATACCAGCATCGGCAAAGAAACCACAACCATTCAATACTTTAGCGACATAATCTCTTTTGCATCCTTTGAAGAAACATGCAATATCAAGAAAAATCTTTTTTGTATGATAATCTAATCCATCGTAACTTATTTTGAGTTTTCTGTCGATATTTTCTTCTGGAATCCTTTTGTACTTTTCCAATTCGCTTTTCCAAAAATTTCTATCTTCTCCATTTAGATTTGAACCAATCACTTTTAAGGCGAGTGGGAGGCCACTAGCATAATGTAGTGCATCCTTTATGAGATCTGCAAAACCATCAATTGGTTTGTCACTTTCGAAAGCATGCTTACAAAAGAGCTTAAGAGCTTCATGGTGATCCATTTCCTTCATACGATATTTGAAATGAACATGATGCTTAGTTAGTAAACCCTCATCCCTTGTTATTATGATGATTCGACTCCCAGAACCAAACCAATCGCATTTTCCACATAATTTTTCTAATTGGTCCAAACAATCAACATCATCAAGCACCAAAAGAATTCTTTTATGGCAAAGTCTATTCCTTATCAATTCGATTCCTTGATGATCATCATCAACCCTTGGTGACTCTCCTAGAATGTTAGAAAGAATTTTCTCTTGCAACTGTCCGAGACGGCCTTGATTTTGTTTTGAAGATTCTCTAACATCAGCAAGAAAACAACGGCCTTCAAACTTCTTAGCAATAAGGTTATACATCGCTTTTGCAATCGTTGTTTTACCAATTCCACCACTACCGAAAATCCCTATCATGCGTATGTCATTCTCCTCAATACATAATAGCTCATTAATAACTTCTACATGAGACTGTATTCCCACCGGATACTCGGCCACATGCAAGTCAAAACGATTTGGTAAGGTTGTTGAGACCTCTTGAACAATCTTCTGGATAAACTCATATTCGTCCCTACCAAAGCAAAAAGATTTAAAGAAGATTCATGAATTTCACTTACTCAACTTAAAAGACATGAGAACATGATTTAGGCACAATTTTATTCTCATGTTATAAATGACGTTATTGGCAGGGTATAAGTTATGCACTAAATGCAGGAAAATGAACCCTACCATTTGAAATAGATATATGGTAGATACAATTTTAGGTTGTTCTAGTTTTGCATACTTTATTTAAAAAAAAGTGAAGTCCGCTATTAAAAAAATAAATTTTTTTTTTTTATATAAATCTCAAACTTATCTAATTTTTTTTTCAAAATGAGTGCACATGTTCTGAACTAACAACAGTTATAAACATATGAATTTTTTTTGAAAGTGTAACAATTCGCATGGCTAGCTGTATAAGTACCATACCAAAACTATCATCATAAGTGCTGAATCTGCTGATTGAAGAAGGTGCAGATCAGATGTTCTTTATCAAATTGAAGACTTAAAAAAAGGTGAAAGAAATGGAATTTTGAAAATAGTGGAGAAGCAAAGCCATGTATGTTGTCATCCACTGTCGCCTTCCTCCCCCTCTCGTGACCTTTGTGCACCGCTCTGCCTAGTGCCTACCGACTACGCCCACAAACGCACACGTAGCCGAGTGTCATCCCTTCTCTGCCACCCCTAGCTGCCGCCCACCTCCATCAATCACAAACGAGAACTATGTTGCTCGTGAAGTGGTTTCTAGTTCTATAACTAGCATGAGCCACCTCCCCCTCCGACCACCTCTCTCTTCTCTCCCTCGGCTTCTCGTTGTCTCTCTATCTCCCTCTCATCTCTCGGTCTCAACTCTCCCCCCTCAGATTTCTCTTATCTCTCTGTTTTGTTCCATCTGCTGCCACTATCCTCCATGCCTCGACACCGCATCTCCAGTAATCCTCTCTCTCCATCTCTCTCGATCGTCGCTCTCTGCGCCTCTCTCTCTGTAACACGAAACCCGGGTTCAAAAACCCTATCTGCTTCCACCTCGCCGTTCCATGTCAGCCAGATGCCAGCCACGGTGAGCCCTTACTCTCTGTGTTTTCACACTCACTCACTCTCTCACTCGCTCTCTCATTCTCTCTTTCTGTCTCTGCCTGTCTGTCTCTCTCTGAAATTTTCCACCCACCGACCACCCCACTACCTCTCATCAGCGTACTTCTCCTCCTTCTGCCGTCTCTCACTTTCCCTCCTTTCGCCTCTGTCTCCGTCACTCTCTGTCCCTCTCACTCTCTCTGTCTCCGTCACACTCTCTCAGGCGGACAACTACCCACCTCCGCCATCCCTCCTCACTCTCTCTCTCACCCTCTCGGTTTCTCCTCTCTTTCTCTCTCCCTCTCTAGCTCCGCAACACACATAATCTGTTTCTTTCTACCTGAGACCCACCACAACCATTCAAGAGACCACTGCGCCCTCAGCTGACGGGACGGGAATGACCACAGGAAGCAGCAGAGCTCGGGACGCCAATGATCATCCAGAGATTCTCCCCTTCGTGTGTAAGTGGCTCTCGGACCAACGTTGAAAATAATTTGTGATGTAAATTGTGAATTATGATAAGTGAAATTCGAATAATTCATCACTTATCATCTCCAATTACCTCGCATCACTCTTCTTTTAATTTTTTTTTTTTCAAACAAGCATGTGGTGAATGGATTACTAGGAAAACAACTCAATTAATCAAGAATAAAATAAATAAATAAAATATGTGAAGTGTGTGTTGTGGATGCACATGAAATTTTGTCTTGTGGTTGTGGTCGAGTGCCCTGAGAAGTATTTGGATGAATTGTGTAAATTAGATGTGGGCGCGTGCCTCGTGGAGTGTTGGAAGAATTCTGTCCAATTGTTCATTTTGCTTCGTAAGTGTTGTGGTGTTTTCTATAAATCTTGTTATTGTCATGTCTTATTGAGGGGATTTTTTTTTTCTCGTTCACACTGTTGTTCAGTTAGGAGTATTGGAATTTCTGATTATGGTACGGATTTACAACTTGTGAATGTGTGTCGGAAATTTCCCTCCCTTCTACTAAATTACAACTTCTCAATATATATATATATATTATTGTCAAAGGATGTGTGATTGAGCTGAAATATTGCACATTTTAGCTATTTAAAACCAATGTATTTTAAATTCATCATGACATTATTATTGGTTTTAAATAGAAAAATGGTTAAAATGAATAAATCAAAGTTGTGATTTTAATTGATTAAAAGCATGAATTTCTGCTTGAATTCTACCAACTATTGATTACTGTGCATTCTGATCTGTTCCTCTAGAATTGAGAAACAAAATAAACTGAACTAGGTCGATATTGGAATGGCTTCACATGTCTTCATTTTCGTGATCACAGTTCATTGGACACATATTTTTGCTCTTTGTGCATGAGTTATGAGTTCACATACTTCAAATATATGTATATTTTGTTTATCTTGCATGTTTGGTTATGTCTTTCTCTTCTATTGATTCTCTACTTTTCATTTCCATTTGTTCATGCAATGCCTATTCCAGGCCTTTGTTCTACAACAAAAAGGTGATTTAATGAAGATATCATGGATCCAAGCATATATGGTGATGAATATAGGCTTAGAGCTTCAAGAGACCATTTTAATCAAATCCAACAAGGAGTAGCTCAAGTGAAACCGAAACTATATGAAGAAAAAGGCTGCTGCTCTCCACCAATAACATTAAAAAAGTCATAAAAGGCTGCTTCCTTTCCATTGAATTAAACAAAAACCGAAATGAAGGAAGAAAGAAAGAAAACATGTGACAAATTGAAGAGATGCCGTGCTTGAATCTTGAAGAGAAGTCGGCTGAAATGAATTGTAGTTGGGGGAATGAATTGAATTAGTTTGGACCGGTCAAAGCAGTAGGTGAATGAAGGAACATGTGCTGAAATTGAAATAACAAATTGAAGAAACCGTGCAAGAGTTAGGCAAGAGTTAGGCAAGAAGTTAGGCATGTTGGACTTGGTTGTTTGGTTTGAATTAATAAACCAATTGAATAAAATAAAGAAAGAGGAATGCAATGGAAGACACGGCAATTGAAGAGGAATGCAATGCAAGACACAAAATAAAGAAAGAGGAATGCAAGTGGCCGAAATTGAGTGTGAAAGCAAGATTGAAGACTTGGTTGTTGGGTGTGAATGCAAAACCAATTGAATGAGAGATGAAGTAGCCAAGATGTTTGGCTATAAAATGAGGTGCACACCGAAGCTTTAGAAAAAAAAGAGATGGGAGGACAACTCAATCTTAGAAAAACACTTGTCAACACACACAATTTTCTGTTATGTACTTGAAAGAATTAGCTCCTTTTTGTTTTAAGAAATTTTGTTTCTCCTTTTAGTTTTAAAGCTTTGTTGTTTTAGCATTTTTTAGTGTATTAATATTTGTTCTAGAATTGTATTTCATTAAGTGTAATACCTTAATTTCCATTAAGTTATTAGTTTGTTTCATTACTAGTTTGTTTCATACAATAAAAGAAATTGTTTTAGAAGTTTTTAATCAAGTGTGCTATTTTGTTTCATAAAGAATTGCTTTAGAAGTTCTCATTAATTGTGTAACCTTAATTTATTGCAAGAAAGGTTTGGTTTTAAGCTTTTGTTTTTGTTTTTTAATTTTTCTGAAACATCATATATGAGAAATTGTTCCTTTTCATTTCGAATTTCAATTGAATCGTGAAAGGACGTTTTCGTTTAGACTTTTCGTTCCCTATTTTATTTAACTTCAGTTTAAAGTTTATAGAATACTTTTGAGTTTCTGTTTACTTATTTCGTGTTATTTATTTTTCTTACTTCTTTAAGTTTTCATTTAATAGTGATTACAACTGTTATGTGTTATTTTGAGAATTCATGATTTAATTACAAAGATAAATTCTAGAATCTTGGTTTTGGGTATTTTAAATTTTCCGTTCATGTTTTGTCAATTACTTTCTAATTTAGTTTAATGCTTAATTTAGTTTTATTAATTTTTGAGTTTAATTTATTAGTCCTTTACATTCCAATCCAACAAACAAAAAAATTCAAAAGACATGAATCTAGTCCATGACTAGTACCCTTTTCCATCCATTGCATATACCATCATTTTATTTTCTCTTTGTGAAGTTTTTCACATTTTTTTCAACGAGTTTAATTTTAAGCAACTTTCCCTGAGGAGACGATCTAGGAATTTATTCCTAATTATTACACGACATCCTCCTGCACTTGGGATAGCATTAGTGCTACTCATTTTTGAGTGAGTCAATGTAATCAGATCAAAACTAAAAAAATATATGAATAGATGAGAGGGATAAAGGTAGTTGAAATTACTCGTTGATCTTCAAAGGAAAACTGCATAGCCCGGCAGTTTGATTTAAGGCAGTCTTCCACCTCTGAACTTTAGCATCATCGAACTTTTCTTCATGTTTAGCGAACGCTGCTTCAAAACTTTCTTTTTGTTGTAGTACTGTCGATGGCTCGACTTTGTAATACACTGCTAGAACCTTCTGTTGCTTTGATTCTTTACACTCTAGGATCTTCAACAGCTCATCCAAACACCACGTAGATGACGCATAATTTTCAGAAAATATTACGATCGAAATCTTTGACTCTTCAATGGCGTTTGAAAGTGCCGGTGAGATTTTTTCACCTTTTCTCAGCTCCTTGTCATCTTTAAAAGTGTTGATTCCATTTCAAATCAAAGCATGATAAAGATGACTAGTAAAATTATTGCGAATATCCTCTCCGCAAAAGCTTAAGAATACATCGTGATTTGATTGCGAGGTTAAAAAAGGAGAATTGGAGGAGGAAGGAGAGGAAAAGACTTCCAGGAATGCGATGGAAGAAGTCATTATGAATGTAAAGTAAAATTAATTGGAGATGGATCAGGGAAGATGATGGAGCTCCTTATATAAGTCTCGTTGCATGAGAAGGAACTTCCTGGCAACTTCCGCGTTGCATCATAAAAAGTTGTCGTCTTTCTGCCAAGCTTCTTACCCGTCGGTGGGAAAAATTATTATTTGTTATAAATTTCAATGGGAATATATAACCTCTTTTTTATTGTTATATTTCTCTTGGTGTTTAAAGTTGAAATTTGATCAGTATTTTATTTTATTTAAAAGCTTTTAAGAAAAAAATTTATAAATTATATTTTTACAATTTGGCATTATGTTAACATAAAAAAGCGAGCCCTCACTTTGCTTTTTTAAAAAGGTTTTACGCTTATTTGATAAAATGAAAAGTGCTTTTAAATCGTAGAAAATTTTAAAAAAATTGAATTTTTTTCTTATTTTTTCCTCTCCCTCCCTCTTTTTATTTTTATTTTTTTTATTTTTATTTGAGAAAACAACATACCAAAAAAATTTCCTTTTTTTTCTAGATCAAAATTAAATTCATTTACTGCAAAAAATTAAAAAAATATATATAGTTAAGATATAAATCCCATAATAATAAAGTTTACTAACTAAAATATATAATTTTTTGTTGTATATGAAACTATATAGTATCTTTTACTTTAGTTTTAATTTAATAAAATTTTAATTTATCACATCAAATCATATTAATTTATAAGTGGAGATTTTTTTTTTTTATAAACTTAGAAATTCAAATAAATATAATGTCCAAGAAAAAAAAAAAAGTCCAAGAAAGAATATCATGATATCTTAGACATTAGAGGTCTCTCCCACCACACCAAATCCTCCTTATCTTTGTGTTGCAGGTTGGTAGTGTGATGACCCGCTTTTAAGTGTATTTTCGCTGAAATAATTGTTTTTATTTTAATTAATATATCAGATATTTTATTTTATTTTAATTGTGTTTTTAAAGTCGGTTTTTAATTTATTTTAATTTATTTGAGGTTGTGTTTTATTTCTTTTAGTTGTTTTTGTGGTTTTAATCTTTTTGGCGGTTTGTTTCTTTTTCCCGGAGTGAGGACTGGACCTCATTTCTTTTCACATCTTTTTTCTTTTTCCCTTTTTCCTTTTTTCTTTTTCCCTTCTTTTCTTTTTTCTTCTTTTTCTTTTTTCTCTTTCTTTTCTCTCTCCTCTCTCCCGCTCGACCCGGTCACCCCCCCCGTGCTCTCTCTCTCTTCTCTCTCTCTCCCTACGCCGGCGTCACCTTCCCTAAGCCCTACCGCCGCCGTCCGGCCACCGTTCGGCCTCCCACCGGTCCCATTCTCTTCCTCTCCTTCCGGTCTACCTTCCCTCCAAAACCCACCCCCAACCGGCCGGCCATTTGGCCGGAAAAAGCTTCCAAAGGGCGCACGGATTTTGCTCCGATCCGCCGCCGTCGCTCCACCTCCGGCCACCATTTCTTCACCACTTCATCACCGACTCCTTGCCGTCCTAACCCACCTATTTCCGGCCTCCAATGACCACCGGAACAGCTCCTACGAGCTTAGTTTCCGTTTTGGGTAATCCGGCCATTTCCGGCCATTCCGCCGCCACCCACGGCCGTCCGTCACTTCCAATAGCTTCACAACCATCCCTAGACCATTCCCTATCAATTTCGTGACCTAGTTTGTTCCCGTTCAAAAGTGGGTTTTTCGGACCCACGGCCACAGTGAATTTTCACTGTGACGTTGCTGTTTTTCCGCCGTTTGCAACGCCTCGTGTTTTCTAAAATTGCCGTATAGCGCTGTAAGTATTTTCCAAACCCTATTTTCAGATTTTAATATATATTGCTCATTCAATTATTTACTGTTGTTGGTTGTTGATTCCGGACTGAGTCCGAGGAGTTTCGGGGGTCGGATGGATGGAGGACGGAGTTGCTTGTTTATTTGATTTATGATTGTTGGATTATTTTATTGTGCATTGTTATGGCATTACATGGTGCATGCACGTGTGTTGTGGGTTTATGAGAAAAGCCTGTGTTTTGGCGTGAGTGTGTTGCGGGTGCGTGTGTATCACGAGCCCAAGCCGGGATGGGTTATTATCTCGGTGGAGCTCCTCTGGTCACTCGGGAGCGGAATAAACTGAGTGATGTCCCCTGAGTTATCGAAAGCGATAATGGGAGCGGGACTAGGGGGTGCTTGGCTACGAACGCGCCGGGCGCGGAACCGGGCATCGGCCTACTCACCGACTCCGTGGCCCTTCGCTGGCGAGGGCTAGAGGATGCTTGGCTACGCACGCGCGGGGCGCGGAACTGGGCATCGCTCGTTGGGTGTCACATGCGTGGCGGTACTCTGCGGTGTGACACTGGAGCCAGGGTGTGCGGATGACCCCTAGGGGAGGTCATGGTGCATACGGTTAAAATTGGATAATGGTTTGAGATGTCATATGTGTCTTTTGGCGTGCGTGGAAAACTTGTGTTTTACGGGTTTGTGCATTGGGCATGTTTCATGCATCTTGTTTGAGTTATATGTGTTTTTATCTGGTAGTGTTTGGGTTTTACTTACCTGCGGTACCATTCGTGGTTCCGTAGCTTTTGGTGCAGGAGATGAGGTTGAGGAGGAAGAGGCTGAGCCCGAGGATGCGGCTCCGCCGGGTTGCTGATGTTATCTTTTTATTTGTTTAAAACTGTATTTGTGGTATATGTAATATTTTGTCTATGTACGTTTTAAACAGCTTGTATTATGTTAAGAAAAATTCTGGTACTTAGTTATGACTATCTTATCCGCTGCGTGTTTCTCTGTACACTTTTGCCGCCTTGCACACACTCGGCACCCGTCGTTGGGGTGGTGACCCGGGTTGTCACCATCCGGACGTCTCAATTTCCCCCTGTTCGGGCGTGGGGATTTTGGGGGCGTCACAGGTGGTATCAGAGCGGTTTGGCTCTGGGTAAAACCAAAAGTCCCGTAGGTAGTACCAGAATGTTTTTAAAGTTGTGTTTTAAAATTATGTTAAGTATAGTTGTTTTATTTGTTTTATTTGTTTATGTTTGGTTGCTTGTTTTATTTAGTTATGTTTTGGCATGCGGGTTTCTTTTGTTTCTCGCTGCGTGGTGCTGTTTTTGTTTTGTTGGTTTTATGATGGTTTTTGTTTGTTTTCTTAAAGGAGGGTCAAGAGTGGTGTTGGGACAGGAATATGGGGAGACCAGGTAGACCAAGGAAAAATACTCAGGAACCGCAAGACAATACATCCAGGGATGACTCCATAGCCGAAGCAATTCGGCAGATGACGGAGTTCATGCAACAGAATATTAGGCCACAACAGGCAGGGCCTTGGCCACCACAAGGACCTTGGCCACCACAAGGGGGTCCTTGGCCACCATCAGGAGGGCCCTATCCACCGTCAGGAGAGCCTTGTCCGCCACAGGGAGTGTATTGGCCACAATCAGGAGGTCCCTGGCCATATCAGGGAGGGCCTTGGATGTATCAAGGAGGGTCCAGTAGCACGGTGCAAGCTGGGTGCACCTATGAGCGCTTCTTGGCGCATAGGACTCCACACTTCAATGGGAATGAGGATCCACTTCAGGCTGGGAAATGGATCAAAGATTTGGAGAAGACTTTTGAGGTGAGTGGGTGCACTGAAGCACAACAAGTACTCTATGCCAGCTACCTCTTACAAGGTATCGCTTCTGATTGGTGGGATACCAAGAGGGTGATGTTGGAAGCTGAACTGGGATCTTTCGCTGCGGTGACCTGGCAGCGTTTCAAGAAGGAGTTCAATGACCGCTTCTTTCCCGCATCGGTAAGGAAGCAAAAGGCAAGAGAATTCTCTAATCTGGTCCAAGGGGGCGCAACAGTGGAACAATACGCCCGGAGGTTCATAGAACTTGAGCGGTTTGCTCCTCATCTTGTTGCCACAGAGGAGCTGCGAGCTGAGCGTTTTCAGGAGGGACTACGCCCTGATATACGCCGATTGGTGGTCAGCCATCGGATATCCACTTTTCAGGAGTTAGTGGATGTGGCCACCCTTATAGAGCGGGAAAATAATCTGTGTATGGGATCCCCTTCAGGGCAAAAGAGGCGGAGTTTTTCTGGTGAAGGAAGCAGCTCGGGTTCGCCTCAGAAGTTTGTTCAGCGGACTGGAACCCGATCTCAAGCATCCTCCAGTGTTCGCATGGGAGGACGTATGCCTGTTTGTGGGGTTTGTAATAGAGCTCATGAGGGCGAGTGTCGCACGAGTAGCGGACCCCAGTGTTATCGGTGCGGTCAAGTGGGACATATAGTTCGGGATTGCCCCGTCAGAGCTCAAGGAAGCCGTGGAGGTAGACACGGTGGAAGAACCAACCCGAGACAAGCAGTGCAAGCCCGGGTTTATGCTGTCACGCCCGGAGAGGTGGACGATGAGGCACCAGCGACCCATGATGCTGGAGTAATCACAGGTATGGATTAATTTAATCTTTTAAGTTGGATTTATTTTTGGTGCATTTGGTTTCTTCGCTGTTTTTTTTTGGATTTTATGGGTTGTGTGTTTGGTTCAGGAAGAGTTCGTTTGTATGAGTTTTATGCTTGTACCTTGTTTGATTCTGGTGCTTCACGATCGTTTGTGTCTTCCACATTTGCTCGGGTGTGTAATTTGGTCACGGAACCGTTGCCGAAGGCTATGGTAGTGGCGCTGCCCGACGGCGAGATGGTGTGGTGTTCCAAGGTTGCTTTGGGATGCCCGTTAAATTTTGAGGGAAGATTTTTGGATGCTGATCTGGTGGTATTCAAGCTGTTGGGTTTTGATATCATCCTCGGGATGGATTGGCTATACCGATATTCTGCGACTATTAATTGCAGAAGTCGGACAATTAGCTTTCAGCTTCCGGATGGTGATTGTCTGGAATTTGCGGGGAGTAGATTAAAAGAAAAGCCGATGATTATATCGGCGATACAGGCAAGAAGAGAGATTGCATGGGGAGCGGATGCATTCTTGGTCCAGATGGTGTCCACGCCGTCTGAGAAGAAGTCCTTGGCAGACATTCCAGTTGTGGAAGAGTTCCCCGATGTGTTTGTGGATGACTTGCCCGGACTACCCCCCGTGCGAGAGATGGAGTTTGTTATAGACTTGGAACCTGGAGCGGCTCCTGTGCATAAGGCTCCTTACCGCATGGCACCGGCTGAATTGAAAGAGTTGAAGACTCAGTTGCAAGAATTAGTAGAGAAGGGGTTTATTCAGCCTAGTACGTCGCCGTGGGGTGCTCCAGTTTTATTTGTTAAAAAGAAAGATGGAACCCTTCGTATGTGCATTGACTATAGGGAGTTGAACAAGGTGACCATCAAAAATAAATACCCTCTCCCGCGGATTGATGACTTGTTTGACCAACTTCAAGGAGCAGCGGTGTTCTCAAAAATTGATCTGAGGTCAGGATACTACCAGCTGAGAATCAGAGAGCAGGATGTGCCGAAAACTGCCTTCAGGTCGAGGTATGGACACTATGAATTTAAAGTGATGCCGTTTGGGCTAGCTAATGCTCCTGCCGCTTTCATGGATTTGATGAATCGGGTGTTCCAACCTTATCTGGATTCCTTCGTGGTAGTATTTATTGATGATATACTGATTTATTCCCGAGATATTGAAGAGCATGTGTATCATCTTAGTCTGGTACTTGAGAAATTGAGAGAGCACCAGTTGTACGCCAAGCTCAGCAAGTGTGAGTTCTGGTTGGAAGAAGTTAAATTTCTTGGGCATGTAATTTCCCAGGGTGGAGTGGCAGTTGATCCCAGTAAGGTAGAAGCCATTTTGTCATGGCCACGCCCAACTACAGTACGCGAGATCAGGAGTTTCTTGGGGCTCGCCGGTTACTACCGAAGGTTTGTAGAGGGTTTTGCTCGCTTATCCGGACCTCTCACAGCTTTGACTCGGAAGAATACAGAATTTGTTTGGTCAGAGAAATGTGAGAGAAGCTTCCAGGAATTGAAGAACAGGCTGACGACGGCACCAGTGTTAGCACTCCCAGAACCGCATAAGCCGTTTGTAGTCTTCAGCGATGCGTCTAAGTTCGGTTTGGGTTGTGTCCTTATGCAGGAAGGACGGGTTGTAGCCTATGCATCTCGTCAGCTTAAGGACCATGAGAAGAATTATCCGACGCATGATCTAGAGTTGGCTGCGATCGTTTTTGCACTCAAGATCTGGCGGCATTTCTTGTATGGGGAAGCTTGTGAGGTATTTACTGATCATAAGAGCTTGAAGCATTTGTTTTCCCAGAAAAATTTGAATATGAGGCAGAGGCGTTGGCTAGAGCTAATCAGTGACTATCAGTGTGAGATCAAGTATCATCCGGGGAAGGCTAACATAGTTGCTGATGCTTTGAGTCGGAAGTCTCATTTGGAGGATGAAGCCGAACCGTCAGAAATGGATTCGTTACTTTATGGGATGAGAAGGCTCCTTATAGAGAGTTCGCAGCAAGTAGAGATTTTGTCTTCGGTTCTGGACATTCGGGTAACCGATTTTGAAGAATTGAAAGTTCTCCAAAGAAAGGATCCGAAGCTGCTGAACATCAGGAAAAGAGTCCGAAAATCTCGAGGGCCGTTGCACTATAGCATGGATAGTGATGGGGTACTTCGGTTCCGAGATCGCAGAGTGATCCCGAAGGACGCAGATTTCAAAGAACGAATCATGGCGGAAGCTCATGCGGCCCCGTATTCAGTTCATCCCGGCAGTACAAAGATGTATCGAGACTTGAAGAAAGATTACTGGTGGGATGGAATGAAGAAGGACGTTGCCTTATATGTGGAGAAATGCCACACGTGTCGTCAGGTAAAGGCCGAGCATCAGAGACCTGCAGGTGTGCTCCAACCCCTCCCAATTCCTGAGTGGAAATGGGATGATATCACGATGGACTTCGTAGTGGGTTTGCCGAGAACGCCTAGTGGGAAGAATTCTGTTTGGGTGATTGTGGACCGGTTAACGAAGAGTGCTCATTTTCTGCCTGTTAACAACACTGACTCTTTGGGTAAGTTGACTCGTTTGTATGTCAAGGAGATAGTGCGACTACACGGTGTACCGAAGAGTATAGTGTCGGATCGAGACCCGAGGTTTACGTCGCAGTTCTGGAAGAGTTTGCAGGCAGCTTTGGGTACTAAGTTGAAGTTCAGTACTGCTTATCACCCGCAGACAGATGGCCAGTCAGAACGCACCATCCAGACTCTGGAAGACATGTTGCGAGCTTGTGCCCTGGAATTCCAAGGGAGTTGGGAAAATCATTTGCCGCTCATTGAGTTTGCCTACAATAACAGCTACCATGCGACCATTCAGATGGCTCCCTATGAAGCTCTTTATGGAAGAAAGTGTAGGTCGCCCTTGTGTTGGGATGAAGTTGGGGAGAGTAGGGTAATTGGACCCGAAATAATTCAGGAAATGCAAAGCCAAGTCCGGATCATCAGAGAAAAAATGGCGGCAGCTCAAAGTCGCCAGAAAAGCTACGCTGATACCAGGAGGAGAGAATTGTCATTTGAAATTGGTGATTGGGTTTATCTTAAAGTCTCTCCCATGAGAGGTGTTAAGCGTTTTGGTAAGAAAAGGAAACTAGATCCGAGGTACGTCGGCCCTTTTCAGATTCTGGAGAGAGTAGGGTCCGTCGCCTATAGAGTTGCTTTGCCGGATTATTTTGGGGATGTTCATGATGTCTTCCACGTATCATCCCTGAAGAAGAGCTTTGGGCAGCAAGAGCCACGTTTCGTTGACCCAGCAGGTATTCAGTTGCAACCGGATCTCACTTACGAGGTTGTTCCATCGCAGATTTTGGATTGGAAGGAGCAACAATTGAGGTCCAAGACGATACCGTTGGTTAAAGTGGCTTGGGGAGATCCGTTAGCTCAAGACTTCTCTTGGGAGCGAGCAGCGGACATGAGGGAGCTATATCCATATTTGTTTGAATGATGAAGGTATGTAATTTTAATCTTGGTCTCAGTTGGTTCATGTGCGTTTGTGTGGCTTGGTTTAAGTTGGTGGTGATCTTGCAATTTCGAGGACGAAATTGTTTTTAAGGAGGGGAGGATGTGATGACCCGCTTTTAAGTGTATTTTCGCTGAAATAATTGTTTTTATTTTAATTAATATATCAGATATTTTATTTTATTTTAATTGTGTTTTTAAAGTCGGTTTTTAATTTATTTTAATTTATTTGAGGTTGTGTTTTATTTCTTTTAGTTGTTTTTGTGGTTTTAATCTTTTTGGCGGTTTGTTTCTTTTTCCCGGAGTGAGGACTGGACCTCATTTCTTTTCACATCTTTTTTCTTTTTCTCTTTTTCCTTTTTTCTTTTTCCCTTCTTTTCTTTTTTCTTCTTTTTCTTTTTTCTCTTTCTTTTCTCTCTCCTCTCTCCCGCTCGACCCGGTCACCCCCCCCCGTGCTCTCTCTCTCTTCTCTCTCTCTCCCTACGCCGGCGTCACCTTCCCTAAGCCCTACCGTCGCCGTCCGGCCACCGTTCGGCCTCCCACCGGTCCCATTCTCTTCCTCTCCTTCCGGTCTACCTTCCCTCCAAAACCCACCCCCAACCGGCCGGCCATTTGGCCGGAAAAAGCTTCCAAAGGGCGCACGGATTTTGCTCCGATCCTCCGCCGTCGCTCCACCTCCGGCCACCATTTCTTCACCACTTCATCACCGACTCCTTGCCGTCCTAACCCACCTATTTCCGGCCTCCAACGACCACCGGAACAGCTCCTACGAGCTTAGTTTCCGTTTTGGGTAATCCGGCCATTTCCGGCCATTCCGCCGCCACCCACGGCCGTCCGTCACTTCCAATAGCTTCACAACCATCCCTAGACCATTCCCTATCAGTTTCGTGACCTAGTTTGTTCCCGTTCAAAAGTGGGTTTTTCGGACCCACGGCCACAGTGAATTTTCACTGTGACGTTGCTGTTTTTCCGCCGTTTGCAACGCCTCGTGTTTTCTAAAATTGCCGTATAGCGCTGTAAGTATTTTCCAAACCCTATTTTCAGATTTTAATATATATTGCTCATTCAATTATTTACTGTTGTTGGTTGTTGATTCCGGACTGAGTCCGAGGAGTTTCGGGGGTCGGATGGATGGAGGACGGAGTTGCTTGTTTATTTGATTTATGATTGTTGGATTATTTTATTGTGCATTGTTATGGCATTACATGGTGCATGCACGTGTGTTGTGGGTTTATGAGAAAAGCCTGTGTTTTGGCGTGAGTGTGTTGCGGGTGCGTGTGTATCACGAGCCCAAGCCGGGATGGGTTATTATCTCGGTGGAGCTCCTCTGGTCACTCGGGAGCGGAATAAACTGAGTGATGTCCCCTGAGTTATCGAAAGCGATAATGGGAGCGGGACTAGGGGGTGCTTGGCTACGAACGCGCCGGGCGCGGAACCGGGCATCGGCCTACTCACCGACTCCGTGGCCCTTCGCTGGCGAGGGCTAGAGGATGCTTGGCTACGCACGCGCGGGGCGCGGAACTGGGCATCGCTCGTTGGGTGTCACATGCGTGGCGGTACTCTGCGGTGTGACACTGGAGCCAGGGTGTGCGGATGACCCCTAGGGGAGGTCATGGTGCATACGGTTAAAATTGGATAATGGTTTGAGATGTCATATGTGTCTTTTGGCGTGCGTGGAAAACTTGTGTTTTACGGGTTTGTGCATTGGGCATGTTTCATGCATCTTGTTTGAGTTATATGTGTTTTTATCTGGTAGTGTTTGGGTTTTACTTACCTGCGGTACCATTCGTGGTTCCGTAGCTTTTGGTGCAGGAGATGAGGTTGAGGAGGAAGAGGCTGAGCCCGAGGATGCGGCTCCGCCGGGTTGCTGATGTTATCTTTTTATTTGTTTAAAACTGTATTTGTGGTATATGTAATATTTTGTCTATGTACGTTTTAAACAGCTTGTATTATGTTAAGAAAAATTCTGGTACTTAGTTATGACTATCTTATCCGCTGCGTGTTTCTCTGTACACTTTTGCCGCCTTGCACACACTCGGCACCCGTCGTTGGGGTGGTGACCCGGGTTGTCACCATCCGGACGTCTCAATTTCCCCCTGTTCGGGCGTGGGGATTTTGGGGGCGTCACAGGTAGGGACCATTTGCAGGCCAGGGTACAAAATACGTCCGTATCAGCATGCATTAATATATATATGTGAAAATTGAAACTTATAATTGAAGAGTATTTGTGTGTCTTTATATCTAGAAACAAATTGAAACTAAAAATTACTACTTATTAAAGTTTTTATCTATTCTTAGATTTAGATTTGATTTTTTCATGTTCTTAGTTTCTCCAATAAATTTTAGGTGAATTTAATATGGTGGTATGATATCTTTATCGTTGCTATAATTATCTCAATTTTCTTCATAAAGTTCGCTTTAACATCATATAGACAAACACACATGCATGCATGCATATATACATATATAGTTATATAGTCAAAGAAATCAGAAGTACCTATAATTTTTTAGTAGGTAGTGATAGGGTTACTACCCATTTTCTTTTAAGTATTTTTTTTAACATTTTTAATCATTAAGAAAAAATTAAAAAATATATATATAATTTTACTAATAATCACTTCCTTAAACCATTAAGTAAAAAAAAAAAAACATATACAAAATAAGTAATAAATGGATAGTAATAGGGTAATAATCCTATCATTATTCTTCTTTAATTCCAACCTGAATATATTGGCTAGTTCTTCTAATGTTGCCTCCCACTTATGGACTTCTACCTTGCTCTTCAACCTATCTTTAAGTTTTGCGAACGCTTTTCCAAAACTTTCTTTTTGACGTCTTACATATGATGGATCTACTTCATAAAATAGTGGTAGAACAAAAAAAATGGAAGTGGCCACTTGCCCACTATAAAAATAAGGCTTGTTTTTATCTAGACTTATTTTTATAAACAATAATTTTTTTTTTTTTTTGTCATATTAGCTAAATAGACTAACACTAGTGGGCAAGTGGCCACTTACATTCATCTCTTTGAATTAATTGATCCCCATAAACAAATTGAGATGAAGATCTGACATCGGGAAAATTGGTGAAGCCCACCTAGTCATGCGAATCGGTGTGTCCTATTCGACATGCACGTAATTGCCAAGAAGTTGCCGACAAGTTTTTACATAATTTTATGATGCTCTGTGATGATATATCCAATCATAATGAAACTCGTGATATCATTTATATCAAATCCTACTCCATATAATTACTTTTTATACTTCTTATATACTCTACAACAATTATTTTATATTAAAAAAATAATTCAGTCAATCACATTAATAAAATGTATAAAAAATATGAAAAAAATTATTACAATTTTTTGATATCCGAATATTGAACAGAAAAATGGGAACTTGTTTATGTGAAGTAAGGGTAGGGGAGCTCATGTGGGGACTCAAACCCACATTATACGCCGTTTCTGAACAATAATTACTATCAATGTCTAGCAGTGTCAACTGTAGACTTTGGATTCCTCTTTATTGATTCCCTGAAGTGAAGATTTACCACGTTCCAATCTCTCCTTTCTTTACCCACATTTCTATAATTGCACATCTGTTGTGATCATTTATCCCACATACAAAGGAGAAGACCACTTCTTCCATGGCCTTACAAGGAGCTTCTTTCTCGCTCTCTTCCGCTTCAACTTCTTCCATCCATCAGCAGATTCATGATGTATTCTTGAACTTTAGAGATAAAAATATTTGCTAAAATTTTATTTCTCATCTATATAATACTTTGAAGAAAAGCGGAATCAATGCTTACATAGATGACGAGGAGGACGAAAGAGGAGAGGAAATTTTGCAAGCACTTTTTCAAGCTATGATTTTCATCGTTATACTCTTTAAAAATTATGCAGAATCAAAATGGTGTTTGAATGAATTGTTGAAGATCCTTGAGTGTAGGGGCACAACAAAACAAATTGTTCTACCGCTATTTTATGAAGTAGATCCATCATATGTAAGACATCAAAAAGAAAGTTTTGGAAAAGCGTTCGCAAAACTTAAAGATAGGTTGAAGAGCAAGGTAGAAGTCCTGAAGTGGGAGGCACATTAGAAGAACTAGCCAATATATTGGGGTTGGAATTAAAGAAAAATAATGGTAGGATTATTACCCTCTTACTATCCATTTATTACTTATTTTGTATATGATTTTTTTTTTTTCACTTAATGGTTTAAGGAAATGATTATTAGTAAAATTATATATATATTTTTTAAATTTTTTCTTAATGATTAAAAATGTTAAAAAAATACTTAAAAGAAAATGGATAGTAACCCTATCACTACCTATTAAATAAGTAGTAATTTTTAGTTTCAATTTGTTTCTAGATATAAAGACACACAAATACTCTTCAATTATAAGTTTCAATTTTCACATATATATATTAAGAGTTTTGCTATATACAAGCACAGTTGCGTACTAATCTGTGTACTAATATTGATTTATCCATACTTAAAATTTAAATTAACACTGTTTTCAATAAAATCTACTTTTTGACCAATCACATCACATTGATACACAGATTAATGCACAATTGTACTTACAACTATATTTTTCCATATATTAATGCATGCTGATACGGACGTATTTTGTACCCTGGCCTGCAAATGGTCCCTACCAACCTGCAACACAAAGATAAGGAGGATTTGGTGTGGTGGGAGAGACCTCTAATGTCTAAAGATATCATGATATTCTTTCTTGGACGTTTTTTTTTTTTTTCTTGGAAATTATATACGTGGTTTTATTTATTTGAATTTCTAAGTTTATAAAAAAAAATCTCCACTTATAAATTAATATGATTTAATGTGATAAATTAGAATTTTATTAAATTAAAACTAAAGTAAAAGATACTATATAATTTTATATACAACAAAAAATTATATATTTTAATTAGTAAACTTTATTATTATGGGATTTATATCTTAACTATATATATTTTTTAATTTTTTGCAGTAAATGAATTTAATTTTGATCTAGAAAAAAAAGGAAATTTTTTTGGTTTGTAGTTTTCTCAAATAATAATAATAAGAAAATAAAAATAAAAAAATAAAAAATAAAAATAAAAAGAGGGAGGGAGAGGAAAAAATAAGAAAAAAATTCAATTTTTTTAAAATTTTCTACGATTTAAAAGCACTTTTCATTTTATCAAATAAGCGTAAAACCTTTTTAAAAAAGCAAAGTGAGGGCTCGCTTTTTTATGTTAACATGATGCCAAATTGTAAAAATATAATTTATAAATTTTTTTCTTAAAAGCTTTTAAATAAAATAAAATACTGATCAAATTTCAACTTTAAACACCAAGAGAAATATAACAATAAAAAAGAGGTTATATATTCCCATTGAAATTTATAACAAATAATAATTTTTCCCACCGACGGGTAAGAAGCTTGGCAGAAAGACAACAACTTTTTATGATGCAACGCGGAAGTTGCCAGGAAGTCTTCCTCATGCAACGAGACTTATATAAGGAGCTCCATCATCTTCCCTGATCCATCTCCAATTAATTTTACTTTACATTCATAATGACTAATCACGATGTATTCTTAAGCTTTCGCGGAGAGGATACTCGCAATAATTTTACTATTCATCTTTATCATGCTTTGATTCAAAATGGAATCAACACTTACAAGGATGACAAGGAGCTGAGAAAAGGTGAAAAAATCTCACCGGCACTTTCAAAGGCCATTGAAGAGTCAAAGATTTCGATCGTAATATTTTCTGAAGATTATGCGTCATCTACATGGTGTTTGGATGAGCTGTTGAAAATCCTAGAGTGTAAAGAATCAAAGCAACAGAAGGTTCTAGCAGTGTATTATTACAAAGTCGAGCCATCGACAATACGACACCAAAAAGAAAGTTTTGAAGCAGCGTTCGCTGAACATGAAAAAAAGTTCGATGATGCTAAAGTTCAGAGGTGGAAGACTGCCTTAAATCAAACTGCCGGGCTATGCGGTTTTCATTTGAAGATCAACGAGTAATTTCAACTACCTTTATCCCTCTTATCTATTCATATATTTTTTTAGTTTTGATCTGATTACATCCTTTGACAATAATATATATATATATTGAGAAGTTGTAATTCAGTAGAAGGGAGGGAAATTTCCAGCACACATTCACAAGTTGTAAATCTGTACCAATTCCAATACTCTAAACTGAACAACAGTGTGAACGAGAGAAAAAAAAATCCCCTCAATAAGACATGACAATAACAAGATTTATAGAAAACACAACACTTACGAAGCAAAATGAACAATTGGACCGAATTCTTCCAACACTCCACGAGGCACTCGCCCACATCTAATTTACACAATTCATCCAAATACTTCTCAGGGCACTCGACCACAGCCACAAGACAAAATTTCATGTGCATCCACAACACACACTTCACATATTTTATTTATTTATTTATTTTATTCTTGATTAATTGAGTTGTTTTCCTAGTAATCCATTCACCACATGCTTGTTTGAAAAAAATTAAAAATTAAAAGAAGAGTGATGTGTGGTAATTGGAGATGATAAGTGATGAATTATTCGAATTTCACATATCACAATTCACAATTTACATAAAAAATTATTTTCAACGTTGGTCCGAGAGCCACTTACACACGAAAGGGAGAATCTCTGGATGATCACTGGCGTCCCGAGCTCTATTGCTTCCTGTGGTCATTCCCGTCCCGTCAGCTGAGGGCGCAGTGGTCTCTTGAATGGGTGTGGTGGGTCTCAGGTAGAAAGAAACAGATCATGTGTGTTGCGAAGCTAGAGAGGGAGAGAGAGAGAGAGAGAGAGAGAGAGAGAGAGAGAGAGAGAGGAGAAACCAAGAGGGTGAGATAGAGTGTGAGGAGGGATGGCGGAGGTGGGTAGTCGTCCGCCTGAGAGAGTGTGACGGAGACAGAGAGAGTGAGAGGGATAGAGAGTGACGGAGACAGAGGCGGAAGGAGGGAAAGTGAGAGACGGTAGAAGGAGAAGTACGCTGGTGAGAGGTAGTGGGGTGGTCGGCGGGTGGAAAATTTCAGAGAGAGATAGACAGGCGGAGACAGAAAGAGAGAATGAGAGAGAGCGAGTGAGTGTGAAAACACAGAGAGTAAGGGCTCACCGTGGCTGGCATCTGGCGGACATGGAACGGCGAGGTGGAGGCAGATAGGGTTTTCGAACCCGGGTTTCGTGTTACAAAGAGAGAGGCGCAGAGAGCGACGATCGAGAGAGATGGAGAGAGAGGATTACTGGAGATGCGGTGTCAAGGCATGGAGGATAGTGGCAGCAGATGGAACAAAACAGAGATATAAGAGAAATATGAGGGGGGAGAGTTGAGACCGAGAGATGAGAGGGAGATAGAGAGACAACGAGAAGCCGAGGGAGAGAAGAGAGAGGTGGTCGGAGGGGGAGGTGGCTCATGCTAGTTATAGAACTAGAAACCACTTCACGAGCAACATAGTTCTCGTTCGTGATTGATGGAGGTGGACGGCAGCTAGGGGTGGCAGGGAAGGGATGACACTTGGCTACATGTGCGTTTGTGGGTGTGGTTGGTAGGCAGAGCGGTGCACAGAGGTCACGAGAGGGGGAGGAAGGCGACAGGGGATGAGGGAGAAGAGATCAGCGAGAACAAGACAGGGGAGGACTGGGGAAGGGGAGAGGGGTAAGAGTTTGTGTGAAATGGGACAAAACGAGGCCATTTTGAGGGGATGGGCTGGCCTTCTCCTAAGGTTTTGGGGCCTTAGTGGTGATCTGGGCTTGGGCTTTTGGGGCTGGCTTCACATTACGTATGACCAAAATGCAGAAGCCCTCAGTTCATAAAAATTTATATTCATATAGATGTTTTTTAAGCAATAGCATTTTTCACACTCAAACTCCGGTCTCTTTTTCTTTTTTTTTTTTTTTCTTTTTTTACCATAAATTAATATATATATATATATATATTAATTGCATGCATTTATGATTTACCAATTAAATTGATCAAGCAGCACATTCTCGAAGTAAAATTGGAATGTACGAAGTAAAATTTATCCGTACTTCATAATGCAAATTAATACTTCACCAAACTTATAGTATAAATTGAATATAGGTGGCATTTTTTTTAACACATAAATGTCACGTACTGAAAAACATTACTACAAAGAAAATAGTGAACAAAGAATAACAACGTACATCTCCACTATTTTCAAAGTTCCATTTCTTTTCCCTTTTTTTAAGTCTTCAATTTGATAAAGACCATCTGATTTGCACCTTCTTCGATCAGCAGATTCAGCACTTATGATGATAGTTTTGGTATAGTACTTGTACAGCTAGCCATGTGAATTGTTACACTTCCATAAAAACTTCATATGTTTATAACTGTTGTTGTTTGGTAGGGACGAATATGAGTTTATCCAGAAGATTGTTCAAGAGATCTCAACAAGCTTACCAAATCGTTTTGACTTGCATGTTGCCGAGTTTCCGGTGGGAATAAAGTCTCGTGTAGAAGATATTAATATGCTATTATGTATTAAGGAGAATGACAAATGCATGATAGGGATTTTCGGTGTTGGTGGAATTGGAAAAACAACTATTGCAAAAGAGATGTATAATCGCATTACTGATCAATTTGAAGGTAGCTGTTTTCTTGCAAATGTTAGAGAATCTTCAAAACAAGATCAAGGCGGTCTCGTAAAGTTGCAACAGACAATTCTTTATGACATTCTTAAAGATTCAAGTTTGAAAGTTAGTAATGTCGATCGAGGAATCAATTTGATAATGGAGAGACTTTGCCGTAAAAGAATTCTTTTGGTTCTTGATGATGTTGATTGTTTGGACCAATTAAAAAAATTATGTGGAAGATGCGATTGGTTTGGTTGCGATAGTTGAATCATCATAACAACAAGGGATGAGGGTTTACTAACTAAGCATCATGTTCATTTCAAATATCGTATGAAGGAAATGGATCACCATGAAGCTCTTCAGCTCTTTAGCCAGCATGCTTTCAAAAGCGACAAACCTGATGATGCTTTTGCGAATGTCATAAAACTTGCACTAAAGTGTGCTAACGGCCTTCCACTCGCTTTACAAGTGATTGGCTCAAATCTATATGGAGAAGATATACATTTTTGGAAAAGTGAATTGGAAAAGTACAAAAGAATTCCAGAAGAAAATATCCACAAAAAACTCAAAATAAGTTATGATGGATTAGATTATCATACAAAAAAGATTTTTCTTGACATTGCATGTTTCTTCAAAGGATACAACAGAGATTATGTCACTAAAATATTGAATGGTTGTGGTTTCTTTGCCGATGCCGGTATCAAAAAGCTCAAGGATAAATGTCTCATAACTATTGATAAAAATGATGAACTGATGATGCATGACTTGATAGAAGATATGGGTAAAGAAATTGTCCGACAAGAATCACCCGAAGAACCAGGCAAGCGGAGTAGATTATGGTTTTATGACGATATTCGTGAAGTACTTGAAAGAAATAAGGTAAGATTTTCCCTAGAAATATAATTCTACTTCGAGTTCTTTTTTTTTTTTTTTCAATTGAAGCTATTATTAAATTAAAAGAAATGGATCCAGAAATACATATAAATTATTATATAGACACGTACGTACCCTCTACATGAAATATTTTCTCAGTGTTGTAAATAAAATAATTTTAATAAAGAAGTACAAATAAAATCATCAAAGTCAATCCCCCTTTCCCCATTTTTCTAAAAAGGAAAAATGCTATGATTATCTGACCCTTTTTTAGTATTTTAAACTGAGTAATACATATTAAAAGGAAGAAGTATAAATGACTTTGACATTTGAACGTACACACTAATTTCTAGAAATCTAAATGATAAAAATAAGGCTATTGCTTTTGAAATCTAAAATAGAAACACCATATGAAGAAAGGTGAGGCCTATGTTTGTTATTTCCTTCTTAATAAATGAAATAGTGTGTACACGTATTGTAAGAAAAATATATATAATCTTAGCCTGTTCAACTTATATATAGTTCATGAACACTTGCGCATGCAAGTAGTGTTGAATTATAGGGAATTAGCTTTGATTTTTGATTGAACACTCGTGCATTCTCACATTAGGGAACAGAGCAAATTGAAGGCTTATTGATAAATCCACCTTGGGAGGACAGCTGCATGATATGTTTGGATTCTGAGGTGTTTGCAAAAATGGAAAAACTCAGAATATTAATAGTTAGCAGCGACATCGTCATTTTTTGTGGCGGATTGAATTATCTCTCTAATGAGTTAAGAGTTATTGATTGGCCTTATTGCTCTTTGAAGTTTTTGCCATCTAACTTTCATGGAGAGAAACTCATTGATTTAACGATGTTTGGAAGCATGATTAGAGATTTAGGCACGAGTTTGCTATCTAAGGTACCTATTTTTATTTTTCATATGTCAATTTGTCTTACTTTTAAGTTCTGCTGCAAATTTCCTTTAACAATTAATATATATTTTATTTGTTTTTTACTTTTTAAACAGAACTTAACAAGTATAGATCTCAGTTACTGTGAATACTTGACAAAAATATCGGATCTTTCAAGTTGCTCAAATCTAGAGGTGTTGCTTCTTAAAAGATGTGGAAGTTTAGTTGAGGTTCATGATTCTGTTGGACTTTTGGATAAGCTCGTTAAATTGGATTTTAGATATTGTTCCAGCCTAGAGAAGTTGCCAAGAAGTTTCGAGTTGATATCTCTAAAATTACTTGAACTTGAAGGTTGTACAAGCCTTGAATACTTTCCTGAAATTAAGTGTGAAATGGAATATTTGAAATGCGTCAAGTTAGAAAGGTGTGAGCAACTTGTGGGGCTACCTTCATCCATTACATGCCTCACTGGGCTCGAGACGTTATATATAAATAAGTGCGACAGCCTTGTGCATTTTCCAGTAAACATTTTTCAGTTGGAACATCTACAGGATGTTTCCATCATTCGTTGTCCAAATTTTGTAAATTTTGGAAAGGAGGTGGGGCATAATGGACAATTCGTGTCATGTATTTTATCTCGCACATATAATTTCTCATCCAGTTTGAAGACTTTAAATCTATCACATAGTGGTATTGTTAGCCTTTCTCCATGCATCGAAGGATTTGTTGGATTGTCTAAACTTGATTTGATAGACTGCTCTCAACTTGAAGAAATTCTATACCTTCCACCAAATATAAAAGAGGTAAATGCCCAAAGATGTTCTAGCCTAAAGAATTTCTTGCCAGAATCAAATAATTTATCTCGGACATATAATTTCTCATCCAGTTTGAAGACTTTAATTCTATGTGGTAGTGGTATTGTTAGCCTTTCTCCATGCATCGAAGGATTTGTTGGATTGTCTGAACTTGATTTGAGAGACTGCAAGCAACTTGAAGAAATTCTATACCTTCCACCAAATATAAAAGAGGTAAATGCCAGAGGATGTTCCAGCCTAAAGAATTTCTTTCCAGAATCAAATAATTTATCTCAGACATATAATTTCTCATCCAGTTTGAAGACTTTAATTCTATGTGGTAGTGGTATTGTTAGCCTTTCTCCATGCATCGAAGGATTTGTTGGATTGTCTGAACTTGATTTGAGAGACTGCAAGCAACTTGAAGAAATTCTATACCTTCCACCAAATATAAAAGAGGTAAATGCCAGAGGATGTTCCAGCCTAAAGAATTTCTTTCCAGAATCAAATAATTTATCTCGGACATATAATTTCTCATCCAGTTTGAAGACTTTAATTCTATGTGGTAGTGGTATTGTTAGCCTTTCTCCATGCATCGAAGGATTTGTTGGATTGTCTGAACTTGATTTGAGAGACTGCAAGCAACTTGAAGAAATTCTACACCTTCCACCAAATATAGAAATGGTAGATGCTAGAGGATGTTCCAGCCTAAAGAATTTCCTTCCAAAATCAAATAATTTATCTCGGACATATAATTTCTCATCCAGTTTGAAGACTTTAATTCTATGTGGTAGTGGTATTGTTAGCCTTTCTCCATGCATCAAAGGATTTGTTGGATTGTCTGAACTTGATTTGAGAGACTGCAAGCAACTTGAAGAAATTCTACACCTTCCACCAAATATAGAAATGGTAGATGCCAGAGGATGTTCCAGCCTAAAGAATTTCCTTCCAGAATCAAATAATTTATCTCGGACATATAATTTCTCATCCAGTTTGAAGACTTTAATTTTATGTGGTAGTGGTATTGTTAGCCTTTCTCCATGCATCGAAGGATTTGTTGGATTGTCTGAACTTGATTTGAGAGACTGCAAGCAACTTGAAGAAATTCTACACCTTCCACCAAATATAGAAATGGTAGATGCTAGAGGATGTTCCAGCCTAAAGAATTTCCTTCCAAAATCAAATAATTTATCTCGGACATATAATTTCTCATCCAGTTTGAAGACTTTAATTCTATGTGGTAGTGGTATTGTTAGCCTTTCTCCATGCATCAAAGGATTTGTTGGATTGTCTGAACTTGATTTGAGAGACTGCAAGCAACTTGAAGAAATTCTACACCTTCCACCAAATATAGAAATGGTAGATGCCAGAGGATGTTCCAGCCTAAAGAATTTCCTTCCAGAATCAAATAATTTATCTCAGACATATAATTTCTCATCCAGTTTGAAGACTTTAATTCTATGTGGTAGTGGTATTGTTAGCCTTTCTCCATGCATCGAAGGATTTGTTGGATTGTCTGAACTTGATTTGAGAGACTGCAAGCAACTTGAAGAAATTCTACACCTTCCACCAAATATAGAAATGGTAGATGCTAGAGGATGTTCCAGCCTAAAGAATTTCCTTCCAAAATCAAATAATTTATCTCGGACATATAATTTCTCATCCAGTTTGAAGACTTTAATTCTATGTGGTAGTGGTATTGTTAGCCTTTCTCCATGCATCAAAGGATTTGTTGGATTGTCTGAACTTGATTTGAGAGACTGCAAGCAACTTGAAGAAATTCTACACCTTCCACCAAATATAGAAATGGTAGATGCCAGAGGATGTTCCAGCCTAAAGAATTTCCTTCCAGAATCAAATAATTTATCTCGGACATATAATTTCTCATCCAGTTTGAAGACTTTAATTCTATGTGGTGGTATTGTTAGCCTTTCTCCATGCATCGAAGGATTTGTTGGATTGTCTGAACTTGATTTGAGAGACTGCAAGCAACTTGAAGAAATTCTATACCTTCCACCAAATATAAAAGAGGTAAATGCCAGAGGATGTTCCAGCCTAAAGAATTTCTTTCCAGAATCAAATAATTTATCTCGGACATATAATTTCTCATCCAGTTTGAAGACTTTAATTCTATGTGATAGTGGTATTGTTAGCCTTTCTCCATGCATCAAAGGATTTGTTGGATTGTCTAAACTTGATTTGACAAACTGTGAGCAACTTGAAGAAATTCTATACCTTCCACCAAATATAGAAGAGGTAAATGCCGTAGGATGCGTGTTATTGGAACGCTTTCCTCATGTATCGACAGAATCTTCATTTGGTACACCCGACTTAAAACGGCTAACATGGATTAACTTATCGGAATGCAATAAAGTGGAAGTGAATGTAGGGAATCATGCGCCAGATCCATTAATGGTACAGTTATACATCTCTCATCTATTTGATCTCTAATTTCTTTATGTTTCGTATTTGATAGCTTGTATTTGTTATCTAACATATATATAGTTGGTTTAATAGGAACGCTTTCGGGAGAAAGAATCAAGTACGATTATACATCCAGGAAGTAGGATTCCAGAGTGGTTCAAGTATTGCAAGGAGACTACTTCATTAAGTAAATCTATTGAAATAGAAATTGATCATAATGCGTCCATGTGTTTTGGGCATCTGATCGTGGCATTAGTTTTGTGTTTTGTTGTGGAATCAGTAAGGACTTTGTATGGTTTTACTATCTCAGTAAATGGCCAGCAAATTGGAAATGATAATACGCGGTTCGGAAGTTTTTGGTCAATGTACCCACAAGATGTTGTATGTCTAAAATACATTGCTAGAAATTCTATTGGTGATATGCTGTCAAGTTACAGGGAGGGGAATAATAATATGAGGTTTACATTTGGCAGTTATAGAAATAAGGCAATCTTCAAAAGTGTTGGAGTCCATCTAATACACGGGAATGACAATTTTATTGATCCTAATCCTATTCAACTTTCAAAAAGATACCGAGATGATGGTGAGCATGACTTGGAACCCGATTGGAACCCACAACAGAAGCGGCAATCTTCAACCACGATAATTATGGAATTCAAGGATGCTAATGATGATTAAATTATTGAAGATTTGGATTTAGAACTTCAACTTGTGTAAGTGATAATAGCCGAATTTGTGCAGAATTCTACTTAAATTCTTATATTTTTATTAGTCTTGAAATATTTATTTTTCTTACTTAAATTTAAGTTTATATTAATGAAGGAATTGAAGTTCAGAAAGGAATCGAAGTTGCAGAAGGAATCAAAGTTGGGGGGAATGAACTGGAACGGTAACAGACTCGCAACGCCTATATTTACATTTTGAGAAATTTTTATTCTTCTTTAGTTTCGTTCTAAATACTGCTTTGATGTTTATTTACATTCATATTTTAGAATTTAATTTCATCAACAAGCCTAGCTAAATTTTCAATTAAGGTTGAGAATGAAACCTCCTTGAAGATTATTAATATTATTTATGAGATTGATTTTTCCCAACTATCGATGCTTTCAACGATTTATTATTCTTGTTTCATATCAATTGAGAGGGATAAAATTCTTGACATGAGTTCAATCATATTTTTATCATGATTTAGAATAATCTTAATCAGCTGATATCTTAGAAAACATTTTTATGGAAAATTAGTCATCTTTTAAAGGTATTTTTTAGTTTTAAGTGACACAGAATGAACCTATCTCGAATTGTTTTGCAATGGCTAAAACGTTGCATTTACAGGATGCTTGTGGAATTTGCAGCAAAGTAATCTCCTCGACCACTTTACTGGAATTTCAGTACATATATTAATATATACACCAAGAATATTTCAACAGGTTCAAAGGCCTCAAAGAAAATGTTTTTAGACCAAGACCAGATCTGTAAGGGAGATTAAGGATGCTGGATGAATTGTTATACTAGGCATTATAAGGTCACCATTAAAAGGCTGAAATTAATGACCAAATTTATGTGGAGGGAAGAAAGGTAATGTGCGTGGAGCTGGTTTTCTTAACATTTGTGTTGTTTTTTTCTTTTTCCGTATACTGTAATTGTCGATCTTCTTGGGCTATATTTGTCAAAATACAGGGTAATTGCTGAGAGTTTCTGGTTTGAGAAATGACACAAATCAAAGGTCCTAAAGCTCTGGATTGGATTATTATCATACTTTTGTACCCGTTTCATTCCAAAAGATTGAATTTATTGTCAAGAACCACAGGCGTGATCTAGATTGTTAAATGGGTTCTGTCCCTGAAGATCTGTCAGGTAGGAAATCCTACATATTTATTTATTTTTATTTTTATTATGAATTTATTTTTCTAATTCTTGTGTTGTTAGAATATGTGTACAATGGATGAATCGGTTAGTTAATAGTGCTTGCTAGATATGTTCTAATTATAACAAGACGTGTAATTTGTTAGTCATAAGACCTTTTTTTTTTAAAAAAAGGAAATTATAAAGCCATGATGAGTTTTCTAGATACCAGTTAAAAGGCCTTCCAAATTAGTGTATAAATTTTATTCATCAAGTCCCATATTTTCCCAAAAAAAAAAGAAGTAGAAATTTTAACTAAGACCTATATTTGAGTGCTGGGAAAGTTGTTGGTCATGGTTTTTCATTTGCTGTTGCTACAGCTTATCTGATCGTGTCAAAGCTCTTACATGCTTTCTGTACCATAGCTGAAAAGTTGTTTTTTGGTTTTTAGTTTTGTCAAAAAGATATTACAACTAAAATATTACAACTAAAGTTTGCCGCAAATAGATAAAAGAAAAACTTTGCCGCAAAAAAATTCTTTTAGTTCTTGATGATGTTGATCAGCCAGATCAATTGGAAAAATTATGTGAAAGATGTGATTGGTTTGGTTTAGGAAGTCGAATCATCATAACAACAAAGGATAAACATTTACTAGCTATGCATGATAGATATTTGACATATAACATGAAGGAATTGGATGACAAAGAAACTATTCAACTCTTTAGCCACAATGCCTTCAAAAGTGACAAACCAATGACAATTTTGTGGAACTCACAAAAGATGCATTAAGCTATGCTGAGGGTCTTCCCCTCGCTTTAATAGTGGTGGGCTCGGATCTATGCGGTAGAGATATATCTTATTGGAAAAGTGCATTGGAAAAAGATAAAAGAATTCCGGAGGAAAATATTCAAGAAAAATTAAGAATAAGTTACGATGGATTAGAACCAAATGAGAGAAATATTTTCCTTGATATTGCATGTTTTTCCAGAGGAAAGGATGCAAGATATGTTACTAAAATACTGGATAGTTGTGGCTTCTTTCCAAATGCTGGTATCAAAAAGCTTATCGACAAATGCCTCATAAGTATTGATAAGTATGACAGATTGACCATGCATGACTTGTTGCAAGATATGGGTAGAGAAGTTGTTCGACAAGAGTCACCAAGAGAGCCTGGCAGATATAGTAGGTTATGATTTCATGAAGACATTCGTTATGTACTTGAAGAAAATACGGTAAGATTCACTGTAAAATGTGCTTTAATTTTTAATTTGTCTTTTTTTTTTTTTTTTTCTAGTGAACCTGTTAGGGGTTTTGTTTTAGAAGAAAATGGAATTAGAAATACAAAGGGACACAGAAACATCAGCCGTATTAAGTTGTCGATCTGAAGTAGTGTAAATAAAGATAGATGAATGAAGTTTAAGTTTCTTCATTATAAATTTCTACAAAGTGAAATAGCGATGTATACCTATGTGTGTGTGTTCTGATAAGACAAAATACATAATTTTTTGCAATTGTTGAACTATGTAGAACTTCATTCTTTGCTTTTGCCAGCACACTTGGGCATTCTTTGCTCTTGCTAGGGAACAAAATTGCTTTTCTACTTTGAAAGAATTAGATCTATCGAGTAGTGATATTGTTAGTCTTCCCAAATCCATCAAAAGAGTTAATGGATTAAAACAACTTAGGTTGGAGGATTGCAGGCAACTTCAAGAAATTTTAGAGCTTCCACCCAATATAGAAGAGATGTATGCTAATGGATGCATCTCATTGGAAAGGTTTCCCGAAGTATAAAGAAAGTTTCAATTCAATACTTGCAACTTAAGGGCACTTTGATGGATTGAATTGTTCAGATGCTATAAAATGTTTGTGAATATACCAATTCATGTGGCAAATCCTTTATTCGATGAGGTATCTCTTTCACACTCAACCCCCCCCCCCCCCCCCCCCCCCCCCCTTCTCTCTCTCTCTGTCTCTCTGTCTCTGATGTTTCTTTCTTTTCTTTTTTCCTTTCCTTTTATGTGACATGTTTGAAACATATTTTTTTAACAGGGACATCTTAATGACTATTTTGGCGGCATTATATTTCCGGGAAGTATGATTCCTGACTGGCTAATCCATTGTAAGGAGGCTTAAAATACTCATGGGGTTTACTTCACTCATGGGGTTTAGTTCATGAATGGTTGGAATACTCTGTTCTAGAACCTTTCCAGCTAAAAGGGAAAAGTCTGAATGTTAAGTTTACTTGTTATTCAAACTCATTATCCCTTAAACGTTGTGGAGTCTAGTTGGTGTTGGTGCATAAGCATGCAGATAATGCTAAAGATCATTCAGATGTGGTCTATGAGCATGATTGCAACTTGGAATCTGACTATCATCCACAACAGAAGAGGCATTCTACAACCTTGGATATCGAAAATTTGAACTTAGAGGATACTCAACTCGGTGAGTCCCTACTAAACTAATCAAATCACTCACAACATTGATCAACCTACCATCCTTTCTCCATTCATCACCCAAATGCTTGTTTTGTTCTAGATTTACTTTCAAATCTCACTCCTAACACTAAACACACTTTCTAGTTTTCATCACCGAGGAAGCTGCAATTCTTATCATGTTCCAAAGTTAACAACTCAAGATGGGGGTTGTTAAGACTATGTGCAACCATACTTGTGTTGGCAAATTTCCTATACAAGAAACTAATAGCTCAGGTTTAAGTTGTGAGTCTAAGTTATTCATGTGTAGCGTGTTAATCTCAGTCGTTTACCAACGATGACTTAGAAACCAAGTGTTTTTCTCTTGAGAATAGTCTTCAAATCCTAGGGGGAAATCCAATCTCCACTCTTCAAAGTTTGACGGGACACGTTTAAACTCAAAATATACTAATATTTTCTCGAAATAAAGCACTCTTGTTAGGGTTATTGATTACTCTATTCATGTATGCATATATGTTTGTGAACAAGTTTCAGGTTACTTAGGATAAAAATTTAATTTGTCAATCTTTCTTAGGATTGCACATCATGCCACCATTTGCTCAGAAACAGGCTACTTGGTCTTAGCCAACTTCACATGAGGCTGGTGAAAGCTCATCTAGACAGGTGGCACGACCTTCCTGGATGGAAACTCTATTGTCGAAGATGGATTGTAGGATGGATGCACATGTGGCTCCATTGAGACAGCTCGAAGATATTGCATCTAGACTCAAGAACATAGAGATTCAACTCCAGGATCTACAGAGTGCCTTCAAGGAAAATGTACCATAACCAGCAGGGGATTGATCCTACAGGGCTTGATTCACATTCTATTTCTACCTGCTAACTTTTCATTATGTTTGTATTGCACCGTACTCTTTTTGAGCATGTCATTTCAGCATGTTTTTGTGTCTGTTATGGAGCTATTATGGAGCCTTGATTCACTTCTAAAGTGATATTTGGTCGAGCTATTATGGAGTTGATGATCTAGAACAGTAAAAGGGATGAAAATATAAATGTTTGAAGAAGGCTGATTGGTATGCCTAATATATTTCCAACAATGAAGATTGATTGATTTTCCTTTAAAGAAGCATGATTATGTCATATTGATGGATGTCATGAGGCATGAGTGCTCAGGGCATGTTTTGAAGTATTGCATGCATATTTATCAATCAAAACCAGATATGAAAAAAGTTTGTGGAATAAATTCTTTCACTATTAGCATGCTTAGAATTTCAATTGCATTATCTCATGGTGACTTGTGAATAAGCATCCATTGACATTTCATGTATCTTAGAAAACATTTTTATGGGAAATTAGTACTCTTTTAAAGGTATTTTTTAGTTTAAGTGAACACAGAGTGAACCTATCCCGAATTGTTTTGCAATAGCTCAAACGTTGCATTCATAGGGTGCTTGTGGAATTTGCAACAAAGTAATCTCCTCGACCATTTTACTGGAATTTCAGTACACATATATACACTAGGAATATTGAAACCGTTCAAAGGCCTCAAAGAATATGTTTATAGACCAAGACCTAATCTATAAAGGGAGATTTAAGTGCCTTGAAAACTATGTTTTACAGACCTAATGACCATAAGAAGGGTAATTTGAATAAATTTATAATTGTACAGCATAACATAAAAGGAATTATAATTTTCTAGGATTATTTTTGAGTTCACCAAATAAGATATGTATTGGACCTGATTTCTTATCCCTTTTTCGCCTTTTCAGCTTTCTATTAGACTATGATGACCACTTCCCGTATTGGAAGGGATGCTGGATGAAATGTTATACTAGGCATTAGAATGTCACCATTAAAAGGCTGAAAGCTTTGGATAATGTCATTTTATAAACTTTCCAACCTCCAAACTGAATTGCTCAGGACTTAAGAGAATTAAACAAATTGTATAGGTTTGGCGAGTGTGTTTTCATCTTTCTCACACACAAGGGAATTGCTTTGCCACCATTTAATGACTGAGGAATTGGATACCCCATAAGTTTGTTCCACGTTTTGGCTCGGACTTGATTGCTACACCAAATTTAGATGTTGCTATCACAGCTGTATTTTTCTTAACATGTGTGGCAAATGCATGAATTGAGATGAACTTAATTTCTGTGCAAATTAAGGGAATCTAAAATGTTGTTGATTTTTTTTTTTCATTGTACTGTAATTGTTGATCTTCTTGGGTTGCATTTGTCAAAATACAGGGTAATTGCTGAAAGTTTCTGGTTTGAGAAATGATACAAATCAAAGGTCCTAAAGCTCTAGATGAGATTATTATCATATTTTTGTTTTGTCTCAAAATAAGAATGAACGCATTTCAACTCCTTAAACTCCAACAAATCTGTCCCTGCTTACTGGTTACTAATCAGGTCGTATCACCAATATTGGCTGGCCATTTTTTGGTTGTCTTGTTGGAGCTCTTGGATTCTATTGTATCTAATCGCACCTAACTTGATGGCTAACAATACCTGGCAGAGGCAGTGGCAGAGCTAGGATTTTATTTCAGTTGGTGCAAAATCTAAATAAAATAAAATAAAAGTATGAGCTACTTTTCTTTTGTAGAACATTTTTTCAATTATAATCACAATAAGTTCTTTACACTTCTTAAGATGAGGATGCATTGGTACATATAATGGATGCCAACTACAGACATGCCACTGTTCCCCCAGCACCCCCTCCCTGTCTTGTTGATGTAGCCCCTGAAGATCTGTCAAGTAGGAAATGCAGCCAGTAGAGTTTTATTAATCACTTTTCCTCTAGAAAATTCAACATATTTATTAATTTTTTTATAAAATTATTTTTCTTATTCTTGTTCTGTTAGAAAATGTGTACAATGGATGAATTGGTTAGTTATTAATGCTTGCTAAATATGTTATAATTATAACAAGATATGTGTAATTAGTTAGTAATTGGCGATTTGTATTTAAGCTTTCTAATATTGTAATATGCTCTTGCCTGAATGGCCAAAAAAAAAAAGTAGAGAGAGAGTCAAATTTGTTAATTCCTTACAAGTAATCAATTACTAATTGCTAATTGTTGATTTGTACAAACAAGTGCATTCTAATGTTGTGCTTGTAAATTAATCTTTAGAGAAATGCTTTAGCTACAAAGTGATCCCATAAAAGTAAACTTACAAACTGATGTGACTTGATGTAATCTACTTTTATTATAAAGTAGATCTAACTTATCATATGTAGTATTTCTCAATTCTATAATACGTTGCTTCCCAAATAGTAAATCTATGATATTTGCAGCTTCATCGAGCTAGTTTGGGGCAGACCTAACATTTAAGTGTTTAAATTAACGAGAATTCGGACTTCCTTTTTCTTTTTCTTTTTCCCTTTGTTTCAAGAAATAAAGTCATGATGAGTTGCCTAGATACCAGTTTTTTCTTTTTTAATACCAGTTAAAAGGCCCTCCAAATTAGTGAATAAATTTTATTTATGAAGTCCAATATTTTCCCAAAAAAGAAATAGAAAATTTTAATCAAGACCTATATTTGAGTGCTGTAAAAGTTGATGGTCATGGTTATTCATCTTGCTCTTGCTAGCTACAGCTTATCTGTTTGCTACAAAAGCTCTTACATACTTTCTGTACCATAACTGGGTCGCTTCTCATGCACTTAGTTGGAAAGCAAAAATTAAAGTGATTCTCAAGGGTTTTCTTTCCAAAGCTTTTGGAGTTAAGGCTTGAGGATAACCATTTTGATGGTCAGATACCAGATTTTCAACAGAAGTCATTGATATCTTTTAAATGTATCGGGCAATGAATTGGAGGGTCCAATTCCAAATAGCCTTAGTGGAATAGATTCAAGCTCCTTCTCTGGTGAGTCAACTTTTTATGAGATCATCTGTGTATATATATCCATATATATAATGTATCATGTGCATGTACATGTATATGTACTTACACAAACTTGTTTCTTCAGTTGTTGTATTTATTCTTCACAGAGTTATCAGAAAATTGTTGCTTCTAACAAACTCTAAGGTACAAAGTAATAGTTACAAATCTGCATTCTTATGTTTTGAACTAAAATATTGATTAAGCCTGTAACTGATCTATTGGATTCTATATTGTTATGGTAATTAAAATAGAGACTACTGTTTTCCTATAAGATTAATTGTTAAATCTATATCTATTTAATTAAAATTTTTCATGTCTGAACATATATATGATCATCTCAAGGTTTCATTGGCATCTATAGCACTTTCCATTGATTAGCCAACTTAAGCCTTCAAAGAACTGAAAACCCACATGAAACAATGCCTAAAGCCCACATGTGCATATATACAAAGGTAAATATGTTTGAAAACATTCAGGCAGTGATGGTTTGTCCTATCAATGGCAAAAAAATTTAGAGCTATGTGGAAAGCGTATGGGTAATTGCAACGAAGGCTCAATTCCAAGTGTCCTTGTGATTGTTATATACTTGCAACGATGGCAACAGTATGCATAGGTATAGTGGTCTTCATCAACCACAAGAGGCAACCATCTTTATTGACAAAGGCTCTTGTACAGCCATCAAACTTGCAAAAGAAATCAGGCATAAAGGAATCGAACGAATCAGGGCAAGACTCAACAAACAGCAGTGGAAATACCAAGAAGGTTGAGAATGTGAAGCTGACCTTTGTCAGGGAAGATAGGGATAGGTTTGATCTGCAGGAATTGCTTAAAGCCTCAGCTGAGATATTGGGCAGTGGATCCTTTGGGTCTTCTTACAAGGCTGCCTTGCATAATGGACAGGTGATGGTTGTGAAGCGGTTCAAACAAATGAATAATTTGGGGAAAAGGAGTTTCAAGAGCATATGAGCAAGCTAGGGAGGTTGAGACACCCGAATCTGCTTCCTCTGGTGGCTTACTACTTTATATTGGAAGGAAGAGAAGCTCTTGGCATTTGACTATGTGCAGAAGGCCAGCTTGGCCGTTCATCTACATGGTACACTGATCTCCTTTCTAAAATATGTTTGCTCACATGTGCATGTATATTAGCTCATGAATTGGTAGGCCCTCTGTATATGTTCCTTTATAAACATAGCATTTTTGTCATGCATGTATACATACATACATACATACATACATACATAAATATAATATCCATCTCTGTTGTGTAATCACTTTCAATGTGTTCACTGACATCATTTTCAATGCAAAGAAGCACTATCACATTGTCCAATTATACCAATAGCCCTTCTAATTATAAGCCAGTTTGGAGGAAAACTTTGTCATTCTTCAGTTTACTGTTTATAATTAAAAAGCAATACTCAATCTGGTTGAACAAAGTCTGCAATTTTTTTTTCTTGTTTTTCCTTTAAGGTAGTTCAGCCCCAAGACAACCCACATAGCCCTTTGTTCATGCCACTTGCTTTTCCATTCCTCCTCTGTTTTGTTCAAACCACAAGTCGGCAACTTATGGCCATTAATAGGTCTCTCTCTGCCACATATTGAAGATGTTCAACCACACTGAATGCTAAACTCTTGGCCACGATATTCGGTAACTGTTTAACTCTCTACCTCACTCTTGTATGGACTGTTATATTCATTTGGTAAGATGATGTTGTGTTTTGAGTGTATAAGTAGAGGAATATCATGGTTTGAACTTATGAAACCACGAGTATGCTTTTGTGAAGGGGCTTATGAGTTTGAGAAAATATTTGTGAACGTAGAAACAAGAGAAATTAGTTCAACCTACTACTTGATGAGGTAGAATAAAATTCTGCTCTGTTTTTGGTTTAGGCAATTTGATTTCTATTATAGTTTCTACTATAGATTTAGCTCTATCATTTCCTTTACCTGAATCCCTTTTGAATAGGATTAAACCCTCCATTTTATACGTCAAACCATTAGAAATCAGTGTTTGTTTGTGAGCCACCTTCTCAAGCTTAAACCAACGTGAACAACCATAGATTATCACCTCTTCACCTCTACCTCAACTACTCAACTCAAGCCTCCTGTAGCTATTGAACTTGCCTCATGCTAGACCACTTCAAGAGGTAGCACAACCACCATAGAAGCCACCAAAGCAACAGGTAAGATCCCTCTTTTAATTCTGTCCAAAACTGTAGCATAGCAGCAAACTCTTTCTGCAATGCGTTTCCTCCTCTAAATTTATGCAATTGATTCCTTCCAACTAGTTTCTGTTTGGTTGACTCGCTAGCTTGTTCATCTCCATTTGATCACTTCTAAATCCTTGCTTGTGTAATTAGGAATGTATTAGAAAGAGGGAAGGTTTGAAAACAAGAAAATACATAAGCTCTTGGCCGTCCTTCCAGTGCAGAAAAAATTCAGCAACTTCAACCCTTGATTCCTATTAAGTTTCAGCACCTTAGTTTTCTTTTATTTCATCTCTTCAACTCAGCCTCAATATGTGACATTAGGACTACCAAATTACCTTAAAATATCAGACCAAAACCAGCTCTAAGTAGCTGAAACTGAGGGGAACAGCAACACACACAACAACAGCAGAAAGTTGTAAGAGACGGCAGCAGTAACAGTTTCTCATTTTGTTTTCCCTCTCCTTCTCACATGTAATCTCTTCTTACTCCAAGGACCCTCATCTATAGAATATATTCTAGTCCAGTGGATGAAGTATTCGAGCTCAGAATGAAGCAAAACAGAAAACAAAAAACATCCTATCTGCAGCAGCAGTTTTCATATTTCAACCCCTCATTGTTTACTCTAATTTCTAACGCTTTTACCTCTTTGTTCCTCTTAACTCAAGCCTCCTCACCTCTAACTTCATTTGGTTGAGTAGTAGAAAGTATGGTGGAGGACATGATAATTTGGAGCAAGAAAACATCTATGTTAGTTGCAATTTTATAGCGTTAATTCTTATATTTTTATTAGTTTTGAAATATTTATTTTTCTTACTTAAATTTGAACTTTATCTTAATGAAGGAATTGAAGTTTGGAAATGAATCAAAGTTGTGGAAGGAATCAAAGAAGGGAAAGAATTGTAACCATAACAAACTTCAACTATAACAAACTTATAGCTATTTTTACGTTATGAGAGCGGTATAATTTTTAATTTTCTTTAGTTTCATTTTAAATATGGATTTGATATTTATTTACGTTCATATATTAGAATTTATTTTCAAGAATATGCCTAGCTAAATTTTCAATCATATTTTTCTCATGGTCTAGAATAATCTTAATCGACCAGTTGAGAGCTCGATTCATAATTTTGTTAAAATAAAATTATCTGTTAATAGTTTTTTCATTGTTTAGATTAATTTGCATTTTAAAATTTATTTTAGTTTTTTATTGTGATTATAGATTAATAAGTTAATTATTTCTTGCTTTGATTCATTGATTGTTTAGTTCTTAACTTTTTATTTTATTTTAGAACTTTTTTTTTTTTTAAACCAGATTAGAATTTATTTTAGTTTATATAATAGTCCTGTGCATACGACACAAATGTAGATTTATCGTGGCTTTTAGGTGAAGAAATTGAAGGACATGATTGGATCTTTCAGTTCACTTCTCTGAGATCTAGTGGGGTATAGAATTTCCTTTATGACGAACATTTCTTTTAATTTTAATTTTAATAATTATAATGTAGCTTTTTTGTTTGCTACTTTAGTTGTTTTTCGGCAGTCTGGATAGACCAAAAAGATTCCTTTTGGTTTTTTTCAAGTTTTGTGATCGTAAAGTTTGGATCACTTATGCTTTGTCTGCATTTTCAAATGATGGTAATTTCTGAGGTTAAGATCATTAAGTACTACCGATTCATACTTTCATGAATTAAAAATACGGATTTTTGGCAGACAATTATGTTAAAAGTGTTTAAAATATATATTTTAAAAAAAATCCCGGTATTAAAAAAAGTAATATAAAAACATTTAAAACTTTTTTAAGAAAAAAGAAAGAAAAGTAATAAATCCAGATATTCGGGTTTACATCCTGTTATTGCCTAGATTTTTTCTGGGCAGTTATCCACCCGGTTTTTAAAATCTGAATTCGGATCTGGATCTGGTTCTACATCCCTAGATGAGACCGACCAACCTCCCATAACATGGGTGGTGTTTAGTTGGTGGTGGGCACTGGGTGGGATTTATATCATGTTGATGAGCACAATTTGGTTCATAGCTATTTAACTTTGTCCCAATTGCCCTGATGTATGCATTCATTGAACTAGGCTAGCTTTACGTAAAATTGGATCATCATTCTTTTGGGATCAATATAAGAAGAATTAGAATTTGAGAAAAGAAAACAAACATAATTAACATTAATTGGATCAATCAGGATCCCTACCCTACATGTATAACATGGATTAAAAAAGACGTTCCACATTTTTTTCAATGCAAGTCAAAATAAACAAAATCCTCCAAATTTTGAATAGATTAATATATAGTGATTAAACTCAATGTGAATTGTGCTTAATTTGTTTGTGGATCGATCTCTGGCCATAAATCTATTTAGACAAATATTGATGTGGGAGGGAGGCTTTGGCTCTAAGCAAACTGGAACATGAAGTGAGTGATCAAGTGAATCATATATATAATGTATATAGACAAGGTAATTTGTATGAGATTGTTCTTTAATGGTATTATTGATGGGTATTCCTTGAGGATAGTTATGATATTAATGGCTCATTTTAATACACAGTTAGATCAAGTGGATATGAGAATGTGTATGAGAATGAGAAGTTGGGAGAAAAAAGTAGACGTTACAAACTTAAAGTTTGGGTCATCATACATAATACTTATTGGGCTTGCAATTAGGAAATGTAGATTTGGGCTAAAAAAGAACCCTCCCAATAATAGTGTATGATTGTACTTTGCTTATGAATGCATAAAGTACCTTCAAGTTAGTGTGGGTGGAATTATTTTTTAATCCCATTTGTATATGATATTATGCTTTCAAACAATAATTTAGATTTGCTACGTGAGACTAGGCTTCGTTTGGTTACGCAGTTCAGATAAAATGAGATGAGATATTTTGAATAGTAATAAATTTTTTGAGTTAAGATAAGATAAAATAGTTTGTAAAAAAAACGTTTGTTTGAATAGTAGATCATTTTTTACTTTTTGATATTTGAAAAAGTGAGTCCCACGGTATTTATAGAGTACCTGAATTGTGCATTGTTCATAATAGTTTTCATTGTTTTATACTATTTATTTACTATGCATTTAAGTGAACGTTTTCAAAACTTAAAAGATAAAATATTGTGTTAGGATAGCCAAAACTACTATACGGTACAACTCCAGATGAAATGAAAACATCTAATCCAAACTGGGCCTAAATAGTTTTCAAAACTTTGAAATGAAGGATTTGGAAGGCTCTAAACTCACTAAAAGAAAAAAGATAGAAATTATAAGATGCAATAACCATTTTTAAGATCCAATAACAAAAACCATAGGATTGTTTTAAATTTCCCCAATAAGATTTGATGAAGTAGATTTAGGATTCTTACTTGCTACAATATATACAATGTTCTTTATTTGTTTTTTTTAAATCAGAATTTTGTATCATTGGAAGACTGCATTAACCATTTTTATTTTTGTTTTACAAAAAAGGAAAGTGAGAGGAAAAAGAAAGAAAGTAAAATAAGAAAATACGCGAAATAGAATAAACATGCATGACAACCATCCATTTTCTTTTTCAATTCCATAATCTCATTGAATGCTTATTTTGCAATTCTAAAAAGGCACAAGGAGATGTAAACTTGCATATATATATATACACACACACACATATATTAGGAAGTTGTCAAAGTATTTTCTCACATCTTTCTTCCACAAATTCGAATTCTTTCAGTAATGTAATAATGTTGACCATTGACTTGGATTAGTTTTCTATGCAGGCAAGTTTCTCATCTTTAATACGTAAATTGTTATGATTTGATATAATATTTTTTAATTTATTTAAAATAAAATTAAAATAAAATGAGTTAATACCAAAAAATATATATATATAGTTTGTAAACTTTACTATAATGAGATCTATAGGTGAACTAATATTTTTTTAAAAACTTTTTGTCCGGATAAAAAGTTTGTTTTACATGGTATTTTGCAGTAGTAACAAAAAATTATAAGAAAATAATTTAATTTTAATCAAGGAATAATTTTAATTTTAATTTTTAATTTTGTTATGTCATGTTATATATGTTAATGTAGTATATTTTAAGTTATTATTGATTTAATCATGAACATATATATATGATTAGAAATGATCAAAATTAAAAATAATATTTTCTTAGATTAAGAGGAGGTTTGGAGTGAAAAATACCTTCAATCCATCTTATAGTATCATTATTACAACTTTTTTAAATTTTAATATAAAAAATTTAATTTTTTAAATTTTAAAATAATAATAATATTTTAAAATAAGATTTTAATTATATTTTATTTTATTTTTAATTTTTATCTAAAATTATCTTACCTTATATCATTATCCGATCAACCTATAAATACCTATTACGCCTTCCAATAGATAGATAATGATGATAATGATGGATTGGCTTACGACCTCGAGAAATGGCCACCCCCTATGGGTAAAAAGGAAGTTTTTAATTTTCTTTATTCAATAAAAAGTAAGTTGTAGTCTTGTAGAGGGAGTTTGTGGCCGCCCTTTTTACTAACGCATAGGATTTTTTTTTGTAAGAGCGTTAGCGTTAGTTTATTTATATATAAATATAAAATCACATATTTTAAAAATTATATAAATGCAAAATTACATATATGTAATTAAAATACAAGACGTAAAATTAATAAGGGGAAGACTTGAAGAGGCACAAGTGGCAACAGAGAGGCCAAGGGACGGGCTTCTTAAAAATACATCAACAATGATGAAAGTTAATCAATTTAGACAGTTAATCAATAATGATGGAAATTATATTATTAGAAATGTATTTTGGGACGAATATTGTAGATAATAATCTAGTGCAACGACAGTTCGGAAATATTATCCAACTCTTTTAAGTGATTATTAATTTAATTAGCAATAAATACTATTAGAAGAGACAAAAATCAGAATAAATAATAATATTTCTCTTGATTTGATTTATAATGTCGTTTTCTACATAAAATAGATTTTAAAAAAATAAAAATAAAAATGACCGAAGAATTTTCTACACCAAAGATAAAAGTACTGCACGCCTTACTATTTTAACTAATTCTTTATATAATAATTGAGGAAGTTGCTCGTCATTTTCTTTCACCGGACTCTATCTCTCAGCATAATTTCCGCATTATCAACATAAAATCACTTTTAAAGCTTTCCGCTTTAGAGATTAAAGAAAAAAAAAACAAGATTATCGTTTCTGTGGGGCTACCCACATGTAATATTGTCATTGGCTGCATCCTAAACTTAGTAATTAACACAAAAATTAAATTACATTATGTGTAGCCCGGCGCAGCGGTCACTTTGAGGGGGCAAGAGAGGGCATAGAAGTGTTTTTCAAAATAAAAACCGTGAACGCTGAGGGGCCTACACCCGTTCCAAGCGACATTCCACCAAACCAAAGTCCTTTTGTCATTTAAGAGCACTCTCAATGCTATTGTAAAATAGATATTTTTTTAAAATATAAAAGAATGTGATAAAAAATGCCTCCATTAAATTTTTAATTTATTTCTTTAATATATACTTCTTTCACAATTATAAAATACTGTTCACACTTGTATAAATTTTCAATTCATTTCTCTTTCTACTTTATACTTTTTATTCATTTCTTTTTCTATTTTTTATTTTTTACTTTATTTGAAAATAATAAAATATATTAAATAATATAATATTTAAATAATATAAAGAAAAAATAGATAAGCTGATATATGATATATTATAAAAATTAATATATAAAATAAAAATATATATATTAATAATATATTTTAAAAAATAAGATAATTAATCGCTACCGACTGTTGAGGATGCGCTGGAATTCAAATGACGCTGCCTTTTATCAACAGCATCGACCGCAAATCTTTTCACCCACTTTCGCTTGCTTTGAGTTCTCGACCGACAGATTCCAACATCCAAAAGTAATAATATTTTAGTTAGAAAGATATATAAAAATAAATTTATAAATTAATCTAATATAATACAATAAAAAGGGTAAAGATAGCAACAGCAAGGGGATTGGCTTCCTAAAAGTGATGAAAGTTAGGCCCGGTTTAGATTTATAAAGTATTTTATCTCACCTTATTATAATAATTTTTTAAAATTTTTATACAAAAAATTATAAAAGTTTAATTTTTTTAATTTTAAAATAATAATAATATTAAAAAATAATATTATAATAATTTTTATTTAAATTTTATCTTTTTTTTTAAACCATCTTATCTCATTTCTAAATCTAAACCATCCTAATCAATCGAGACAGTTGGCACGACTTTGATGTGCATGAAAATTCTATTATTTGAGATGTATTGTGGCGACGAATATTGTACATAATAATCCAGTGCAGCGATAAATTGGATATATTGTCCAATTAGTAATAAATAGGATTAGAAAAGACAAAAATTATTGAATAAATACTAATATTTCACTTGATTAGATTTATAATGTCGTTTACAACATCAAATAGATTTAAAATAAAAAATAAAAAAAGAATGCCAGGAGAATTTTCCACACCAAAGGCAAAAGGAGATGCACTCCTTATTATTTTAACAAATTCCTTGTATAATAATTGAGGAAGTTGTTCATTATTTTCTTTTACCGAATTCTTTTTAATGAGATCACCGTGAGCAAGTATAAATAAACAAAAAAAAAAAGGATAAATTGAAGTACTGTTTAAATTTATTAGATTATGATTTAGGATGTGATCTATTTTCTTAACAAAAGACTCAATTTTCAACTTTACACGCGAAGAGAAATATCTAGCTGGTTTAGGCTTTTAGCTACACCCTAACCAAATAAAAAAAATAAAATAAAATAGGGATATTCCTATCTAGATAATAATTTACATTATTAAGGGTCTATTTAGATCGAAGAACGCTCTCAATTCATCTCATCTTATCATTATAATTTTTTATAAAATATAATAAACAATTCAACTTTTTTCAAATCTGAAAATAATAATAATATTAAAAAATAATATTCTAATAATATTTTATTTAACTTTCAATTTTCATCTAAAACTATCTTATCTTATCTCACTATTTAAACAACCCCTAAACGTATGTGACCACATTCTCTAGGAAAGTCCTAAATGAAGTATTGAGTAAACAATCACAAAATGTTTCGACCGTTGATTTTACTTTCCTTGTATAAATGTTTAGTATTGAGTAAAAAAATTATTAAAACCTGTGAAAGTTATTCTACTCCTCTCCCTCCAATACTCCCAAATGAAGTACATAAAAGATAAAATGATGGAATAATATTATATACAATCGTTAAATATGTAAGTATTGTAAAGTTATTTTGAGAAAAAATAGAGTTTATTATTAAAAAATTTATTTTATTTTCATATAAATTCTATATTTATTATCATAATCTTCTGAAAATATCGTAATTATAAAAGGTGTTAAAATTATAATTATTTTTATTTAAAATATAATCTGGACTTTTATTATAGATTCTTTTTTTTAATCTATAAATAAAAACATATGACATCATAATCTACAGACATTTTTAAGACATAGAAGACCTTCCAGCTTTGTTTGAACGCAAGTAAAAAGAAACTCATAATCTATTGTTCATGCATTTTATTTTATTTTAAACTTTTACAATACAACCCTTTCACATATTTATAGCTTTCTCATATCACTATTGCATGGAAGAAACAGAAGTCTTCTCTGCCTCCTCAGCATAAGAACATCTTCAATGGATTAGTTAAAAGTTAAATACAGTCGGCCACATTTAGCTATTAAATCAATAAATCCTAAAATATCATCGTAATAGATTAGTCAAAATTTAAATATTTAAAAACAGTCTCCTTTGTTTTCTCTCAGGAAAAGAAGTGGAGGGAGTGAGTGAGGCACGTGAGACGGTTATAACGGCTGCAGGGGAATCAGGAGGTGGTGGCCAAGCCGTTGCTGAGTAGGCTCTGGAGGGGTACAGCAGTTAGGGGACAATACGAACTAGGCTGTTCACGGCGGAGAGGGAGGAAGTTTGTATCGGCAGTGGAAGAAGCAGTTCTCGTGTGGAAAGTGATGGAGGACCTAGCAGAAAAATGGAAGGAGATGCGATTGTTAGATGAGGAGAAAGCTGCCATCGAGATTGATGATGAAATGCCGAGGGAGTTGCTACTCAAGGAACAAAGAACTCTACTAGGGAAGTTTTGCTCGCCTAGACTGATAAGCAAGGAAGTTTTGGAAACCACTCTTGCAAAGGTGTGGAGGATTAGCAGGAGAGCACAATTTACAGAGGTTAGTCCGAATATCTTTACCTTAGTTTTTGACAATGTTGATGATAAGATGAGCGTGTGGGCGGGTAGACCCTGGTTATTTGATAACCAACTCCTGGTTCTGAAGGAGTATGTTGGAGATACACCTTTGAAACAAGTGGATTTCAACTCAGAAAGTTTCTGGGTGAGATTCCACAATATGCCCCTATCGTGTATGACAGAAAAGCGAGGAGAACAAATAGGGAGCTCAGTGGGAAAGGTGGAGAAGGTGGATGTGCAAGAGGATGGGAGTGGATGGGGGTGCTATCTGCGTGTCCAAATACACATGGATATCACCCAACCGATGGCTAGGGGCAGAACTTTGATAGTAAAAGGGCAGAAAATTTGGATTCCATTCAGCTATGAGAAAATGCCTAGAATTTGTTTCACCTGTGGATGTATTGAACACGGGAAGGAAGGGTGCAAAGGAGGAGGAGAGGCAGGAGGACAAGAAAACCAATATGGGCAATGGTTAAGGGCTGTGCAGGCACAAAGACTGAGAAGCTTCAGTACTATGCACAGAAGAGAGGAGGAGGGGAGTTGGTGGAGGAAGGAGAAGGAAAGTGGAGGTGAAACTGAGGAAGAGGGTAGTAAGGGAAGGGGAGAATCAGAGGATGGTAAAGGGGAGAGTGGGAATATGCAGAGTAGTGAGGGAGGAGTGAAAGAAAGCTCTATGGTGAGGGAGGTGGGAAGGGACCTGAGTGATACGAGCAAAAATAGGGAGATGGGGCTAGTTGCTATAGAAGGAACAATTGAAGAGAGTTTTAGCTTGTTGCAGGAGGTATCTGTCCAGTATGAAAAAGGAGCTGAAAATGTAGTAAATTTAATTGAGGAAGAAGCAACCGTGGGTGAGGGGGGTCTAGGTAAAAAGAAAGGAGTATGGAAGAGGAGAGCAAGGGCAAAACTTAAACCAGTAGGGGCTGGTATGGCAGAGAAAATTCAAAAAAAGAGGGGGGTGGGGGAGGTGGAAAGTGAGATGGGGCATAGGAGTCACAAGAAAGGAAAAGGTGCAATAAAAGGGGAAGTTACTAAGGAAATGGTGGAGGCTGTGGGACAGCCCCACCAATCACCATGAAACTGTTAAGTTGGAACTGCCGAGGGTTGGGAAACCCTCGGACAGTTCAAGACCTCTGCTCTATGGCAGAGAGAAATAAACCCCAATTAGTTTTCATCATGGAAACTAAGATCAGAAAACAGAAAAGTGAAAGTATAAAGAGAAGGTTGGCATGCGAAGGCTGTTTTGTTGTGGAAGCTGTTGGGAAAGGGGGAGGTTTAATGTTGCTATGGGACTCAAATGTTGATGTAGAAATCATAAATTTTTCACAAAGACATATAAATGCTTGGGTGGGGGGTGATGGAGGGACTAGATGGCTTTTAACTTGCTTCTATGGTCCACCTGAAACAGTTAGAAGAAAAGAGGCTTGGTTGATGTTAAAAGCCATGAAACTGAGAGGGAATGAGGGGTGGCTTATAGTTGGAGATTTCAATGAGATTCTCACAAATGATGAGAAATGGGGTGGGAAGGCTAGACCCGAGAGTCAAATGGAATTGTTTAGAGAAGTTCTGAGGGAGGGCAACCTCAATGATTTGGGCTGGAGGGGGGATAAGTATACTTGGAGCAATTCCCATACTGATGATACCTTCACAAAGGAAAGGCTAGATAGAGCAATAGCAAATCCTCAATGGAGAGATCTATTCTCTGAGGTGTGGGTGGAGATTATGGTGGCAAGAACCTCTGACCACAAGCCTATCTTAGTACATCTAAACACACGGATCTATGGGAATGAGCCTCTGAAGAGAACGGGGTTTAAATACGAGGCCAGCTGGGCTCTAGATGAGGACTGTGGGGGGTTCCTGAGTGAAATTTGGAGGGGGAAGGAGGGGGAGACTAAGAGCATTATAAACCTACTGAATCAGAGCAGAAGAGTCTTGCAAAGCTGGAGCAAGCACATGAGACAGAGGGAGAGGAAAGAAATGGAAGAAAAAACAAAACAATTAAAAGTCTTACAAGCTGAAGAATGCAGCAGCAATGTGGAGGAACTCAGGAAGGTAACCTCAGAGATGAATGTACTGCTAGAAAAAGAAGACCTCAGGTGGAAGCAACGAGCAAAAAGGAATTGGTACAAGCATGGGGATAGAAATACCAAGTATTTCCATGCGTGTGCAAATCAAAGAAGGAAAAGAAACTGCATAAAAGAAGTGGAGGATGAGAATTGCAGAATGGTGAAAGGACACAAGGAGGTGGAGGCAGTTTTCAGAAACTATTTTGAGACTTTATTTTAATCCTCTCAGCCTGGAGTAGAGGAGATTGACAAATGCTTGCTAGGCATGAGTGGCAGAGTCACTAATGAGATGAATGACAGGCTGAAGAAGAAGTTTACAGAGATGGAAGTGACAGAAGCAGTGAAGCAAATGGCCCCTTTAAAGGCCCCAGGACCTGATGGTTTTGGGCCTTGTTTTTATCAAAATCACTGGGGCATTGTGTCAAGTGAAGTATGCAGAGCTGCGCTGGAAGTCCTAAATGGTAATTCTATAGATCCAAACCTCAATTACACCAACATAGTCCTGATCCCAAAAACAAACTCACCCAGGAAAGTAACCGAGTATAGGCCTATAAGTTTATGCAACGTCATGTACAAAATTGTTTCTAAAGCCATTTCCAACAGATTTAAGCATGTCTTAGCTGAGATAATATCACCCACTCAAAGTGCCTTCTTGCCTGGTAGATTAATAAATGACAACATCATGGTGGCATACGAGTTGTTGCACTCTATGAGAACGAGGAAGAAGGGGAAAGTGGGGAGTATGGCTTTAAAATTAGACATGTCGAAGGCATATGATCGAGTGGAATGGGGTTTCTTAGAGGCAGTGATGGTAAAATTGGGCTTTTGTGAAAAATGGGTGGAGTTAGTGATGAAATGTGTTAAAACTGTTTCTTATTCAGTTTTAATAAATGGGGTGCCTGGTTGTAAATTCTGGCCTCAAAGGGGGTTGAGACAAGGTGACCCACTATCACCATATCTGTTCCTTGTGTGTGCTGAAGGGTTAAGTAGCCTACTTGACTACTATGAGAAGAGAGCCTTCACAAAAGGGGTCCAAGTTGCTCGAAGGGGAACTAGCATAAATCATCTGCTCTTTGCGGATGATTGTATTTTATTTGGAAGAGCAAAGATTGAGGAGTGGAGGAAGATTCAAGAAGTTCTGCAGGTTTATGAGAGAGCGTCAGGGCAATTCCTCAATAAAGAAAAAACTTCTGTCTTCTTCAGTAGCAACACCAAGTATGCTGATAAGCAGGCTATTCAAGAAGCTGGCCAATCCTATGTGTGTGGAACATATGAGAAGTACTTGGGTCTCCTTGCTATGGTGGGGAGGTCAAAGTTTAATACTTTTAGAAGCATAAAAGAGAGGATTTGGAAGAAAATGCTTAATTGGAAGAATACTTTTTTATCACAGGCTGGAAAAGAAGTGTTAATCAAGGCTGTTCTCCAAGCAATTCCTACCTACACTATGGGAGTGTTCAAGTTACCCAACAGATTATGCAAGGATATTAATGTGATGTTCTCAAAATTCTGGTGGGGGAAGCAGAAGGAAGGGAAGGGAATTGTGTGGAGGAAGTGGGAAGGTTTGAGTGTGCAGAAAAGGAATGGGGGAATGGGGTTCAGAGACATAAAGAGCTTTAATACAGCCCTCCTTGCTAAACAAGGATGGAGGTTGATCAAATACCCATCCTCCTTGGCAGCAGTGATGTATAGAGAGAAATACTTCAAAAACAGAAGCTTCTTGGAGGCAAAACTGGGAGCTCAACCCTCACTAGTGTGGAGGAGTATCTGGTATGCCAGGAATCTGTTGAAAGAAGGTTTGAGATGGAGAGTGGGGGATGGGAAGGACATTAAAATATGGGGGTCAAAATGGTTACCAAAACCAATATCTTATGCTGTCCAATCCCCAGAAAACCAGATGATGAAAGACTCTAAAGTAGATGAACTTATTAGCACTCAGGAAGGGGAATGGGATGAAGTTAAAATTCGAAGTCTCTTTATAGAAGATGAAGCCGAGCTCATTCTAAGTATCCCTCTAAGCAGAGGCAACATGAAGGATAAGTTGATATGGAGTCCTTCCAAAAGAGGTGTTTTTTCAGTTTGTAGTGCTTATTTCCTGCATCTTGAGATAAAAGAGAGAAACAAAGGTGAAGGCTCCATTGAGAAGAAGACAAATGAGAGATGGAGGAGCATATGGGATCTTGAGGTACCAAATGCTACAAAACTGTTTCTCTGGAAAGCTGCTAGTAACCTGTTACCAACAAAAGAAAACCTGTATAAAAGGAGGGTGACAGAGGATATGGGGTGTCCTGTCTGTGGAGCAGAAGTGGAGTCCATAATGCATGTGCTGTAGGAGTGCCCTGCAGCAAATGATATATGGGGACAGGATGAAAGTGGGGTTAAGAAATGGGATAGATCCGAGAAGGATTTCTTGAGCATGTGGGGAAAGCTTATGAATAGAGTGCCAAAGAACCTATTGGAGGAAGTGGCTGTGTTGTTTAGAAAGGTATGGTTGAGGAGAAACGATTGGCTATTCGAGGGAAGAAAAGCCTGCCCAAGAAAAGAGATAATATCCACGAGGGCAGCCCTACAAGAGTTCAAAGACTTACAGGGCAATAATTCTAAGCAGGTAGCAGTTCAATCTGGTTTGACAGGAAGTTTGCAGTGGGAAAAACCTGCTCCAGACTATGTTAAGGTGAATTGGGATGCATCTACAGAGATTAAACAGAACAGAATGGGGATAGGGATCATGATCCGAGATGAACATGGGGAGGCCTTGGTTGCAGTGTGTGATAGGAGAGAAAATGTGATGGATGCAGCTGTGGCAGAATGTGTAGCACTAAGGAAGGCAGTGGAACTTTGCATAGCTTTAAATATTCGGAAAGCAATTTTCGAAGGTGATGCAAAAGTAGTGGTGAAGGCTGTGCAGGAAGCTGAGGAGGACCTGCCATTGTTCAGTCCTATTGTTGAAGACATTAGAGTTTATTTTAGGAACAACCCTGAGTGGAGTATACAATTTGTATCTAGGAAAAAGAACACAGTAGCACATACTTTAGCAAAAAAAGCTCTAACTATAGAGAAAGAAACTGTATGGAGGCATTATTTCAAAAAAAAAAAAATTTAAATATTTAGACTTTAACTTATTACTGTAACTACACCAAATGTTTATTTTATCAATTATTTATTCTTCCATCTTTTGTGATCTCAAGAATCTATCTTTTGTTCCTAATTATAAACTGTCGATCATTTGACCAAACTTCAAGTAATATATATATTTTTCAAATGTAACGTCAAGCAGAATTTTTTATTATTTTTAATTACTAATTTAATTTAATTAAAATATAATTAGTAATTCATTTTTTAATCCAAATTTAATTAGAATATGATTATTAATTAATATATAATAGATACAATAGTAAAATGTGATAAAATAAAATAAATTAATAATTACAAAAAACTAAATATTTTTTTAATTATTAATTACTTATTACTATGTAATAAATAAATAGATAATACAATGTAGAGATTTGATATAAATAGTCAAAATCAAATTTATCTTATATTATTTTATATTATATATAAAAAACATAACTACTTCAATATGAAAATTTATATAAATAAAATTGTCAAAAACTAAATTCTTTTCACATTCTTCAAAATTATCCTTTAGCTTTAACTAATCCTGCTCTAATATAATGCGAGTCCTTTTGCTGTAGCCTGCCAACTTTTCCATGTGTTTCATTATAAATGGTTGACATTTCTTCGCAACAATAATTAATTTCCTATATATATATATATATATTGAATTATATACAAATTATATATATTGAATTATATATATATATATAGAATTATATATCTAGGTTTTCTAGATATATATATATATATATATATTTATATAAAGAAGTTGCCAAAGTATTATGATAAAGGTAATGATACCTTACTATCTCATTATTACTTATTTATTATTTTATGTATTTAAATTTTTTTAAAATATTTTTTTAATATCTTTAATCATTAAAGAGATTTAAAAATTATATAATTTTATTAATAAATACTTCTTTAACTATTAAATAAAATAAAAATTTTAAAAAAATAAAAGGAATAATAAAAAAGTTATAGAAAGATATTAAGGCTATCATTATTGTTATGATAATTGGCTACAATGACCCCAATGTTTACTGTTAGGCGTGTCCAGGCTTTGTTTTTTTTTTTTTTTATACTTTAATATTTTTTTAATATATTTAAATATTTTACAAAATAAAAAATATATATATTAGTATACTTATAATCACTTCTTTAATTATTAAATAATTTTTTTTTTTAAACCAGCAATCAATTACAGTGGTCGAACACAAGCGATAAAGAAGCATTTTCCTAATTGCAATGATGAATGATAGATTGACTTTCGACCTCGAGAAGTGGCCACCCGGTCACCGGTAAAAAGGAAGTTTTCTTTTTTCTTTATTCAAGTAATAAGGAAGTTGTTGAAGAAATTTGTAGCCGCCTTCTTTCATTAATGCATAGGGTTCTTCTTTATTTTTCTTTATTTTTTAATCTTTTTTCGTAACGAAGCGGTCACACATAGGCTTTTTGCATATTCCGTATACAACATACTTTCAGCTCATGTAATTAAAGTCTAACCCATAATGAAAGCTATCTGATCTTATTTTATTTTGATATATAAATGTCACGATTATAAATATTTTTTAGTTTTTAATTTTTAATTTAATTATTATAATTTTTTCAAACTTATATATAAAAAGATAAAAAAAGACAATTCAACTTTTTCAAATCATAAAAAAAATTATATTCTAATAATATTATAATTTTATAATAATTTTATTTAACTTTTATCTTTCTCTTTTTTCAAAATCCCGTTAAATATTTTTAATTCATCTCATCTCAACTTAGGGACTTGAATTTTAACCAATCTTCACTTTTTACCGGACGAGTAGTTTCAACTTATGGTAATCAAAAATGTTTTTTCAAAATAAAGTACGTGTGGTAGGGTTATTGGTTATTGCTATTGATCATGCATGTATATTTGTTGTACACAATCGGAGTCGAAAAGAACTGGATTCCTCACTTTTTTCTCTTGTTCAAAACCATGCACGAGACTTACATCTTGCACAGCTCCTAACTTATAAACTTTTCAAGTCATTTCATAAAAATAATAATAATAATAATAATAATAACTTTGTTTCTTAGGATTGCGCATAAGATCAAACACATAATAATCCAGTGTAGCAACGCCTTATTATTATAACAAAATTCTTTTTATAATAATTGAGGAAATTGCTCATCATTTTTTTTCACCGAATTCTTTGTCTAATTGAAGTACTATTTATAGTCAAAGTTATTAGGTCATGATTTAGGATGTCATCTATTTTCTTAATAAAGGACTCAATTTCTAACTTTACACACGAAGAGAAGTTTCTTCTTATTCATTTATCAATAAGTTATTAAAATTAATATATAGTATCCTTCAAACTTTAAATTTTGAATTAGGAATAATTTTAATTTAATTTTAAATTTTGCCATTACATGCCATACACGTTGATGTAGTCTATTTCACAAGTGATTATTCATTTAATTAAAAAATATATATGATTAGAAAATAAAAAATAAAAAAATAAAAAGAAGAACAATATTTTTCTTAGATTTCAAAATATCCTAATTTATAGCATTAAATAGTTAAAAATAATAACCAATGATTGAGCTCATGAAGAAAGGAAGTTGACAACAACTGTAAAACCTTTTTTAATCAACATCATCGACTGCACATATTTTCCCCACTTTGGCTTGGCTTTGAGTTTTCGACCGGACAGATTCTAACATCCAAAAAATAGCAATAGTTTAGTGAGAAAGATATATAAAAATAATTAATATAATATAATTATTAAATATAAAATTATTTTTATTATAAAATAAATCTAACAATAAATGACGAGAAGAGTCTCAACTACCATGGATAAAAACTAAAAGGAAGTTTGGGGCGAACGCATAAGCTTTTGGTAACCCTGTGACCTATCACACGTTATTGTTAGAATATTTTCAATGGTTTTTTTATCTTATTATTTAAAATATATAACTATTTTTTTTATTTGACATATTAACTTTTATCATATAACTGCATATATTAATTTATCTATTTTTTCTTTATATCATTTAATGTTCGTTTTCTCTCTATCTTCACTTGATTCCGCTTTTATGGTATCTTCACTTTATGTTCAGTTTCTCATTTTGTTTTCCCTCTCCTTCTGACATGTAATCTCTTCTTACTCGAAGGACCCTCATCTATACAATATATTCTAGTCCAGTGGATGAAATATTCGAGCTCAGAATGAAGCAAAACAGAAAACAAAAACATCTTATCTGCAGCAGCAGTTTTCATATTTGAACCCCTCATTGTTTAATTTGTAATGCTTTTACCTCTTAGTTCATCTTAACTCGAGCCTCCTCACCTCTAACTTCATTTGGTTGAGTAGTAGAAAGTATGGTGGAGAAAATGATAATTTGGAGCAAGAAAACATCTATGTTAGTTGCAATTTTATAGTGTTAATTCTTATATTTTTATTAGTTTTGAAATATTTATTTTTCTTACTTAAATTTGAACTTCTTAACAAAGGAATTGAAGTTTGGAAATGAATCAAAGTTGTGGAAGGAATCAAAGAAGGGAAAGAATTGTAACCATAACAAACTTTAATGGTAACAGACTTTTAGCTATTTTCACGTTTTGAGAGCAATGTAATTTTTATTTATTTATTTATTGATTTTTATTTATATCCAAGGATGTCCGGGCTAGCTTGTGCGCACCTCGACTAATCTCACGGGGCCCTGAAGTTAATGGCCAAGTAAACCTCCAGTGGCCTTGAGGAGACTCGAACTGGTGACAATTGGGGAGCAAATCCAAGGCCTGAGCAACTAAGCTTCCCCTCAGGGTTCAATGTAATTTTTAATTTTATTTAGTTTCATTTTAAATATGGATTTGATATTTATTTACATTCATATTTTTTAATTTATTTTCATGAACATGCCTAGCTAAATTTTCAACAAAGGTTAAGGATGAAACCACATTAAAGATTAGTAATATTATTTATGAGATTGAATTTTTTTTTTCCAATTATTTATGCTTTCAACGATTGAAGTGTTTCCCACCGTGAGCCATGTCTCCAGCCCCTCCACGTCGTCTCCACCTGCACAGAAAGGGTTGCCGGGCACCTCACGCCACCCCAGACCGTCGTACGCCTCCTCACTGTCGCACGGTGAGCTTCCTTCCCTCCCACACCGTGCTCTCTCTCTCTCTCTCTCTCTCTCTCTCTCTCTCTCTCTCTCTCTCTCTCTCTCTCTCTCTCTCTCTCTCTCTCCGTGTTCTGTTTTCTCTCCCATCACTTTCTCTCTTTGTATCTTAGCCTCACCATTCCTTTGCACCGCCAACTGTCGAAGAAGACAAAGGGGACTGAGGGCTTCGCTTCGGTGGTTTGAATGTTCCCGAGGGCATAGGGACCTGGCTTCAATGATGTTGAGGTAGACGAAGGGGGAAGGGGTCGATTTCGGGAGGGCATCGAGGGCTGTGAGGTCCGGGATCCTTGAAACCGGTTCAGTGTTTTAGTGAACCCGGTCCACACGTAATGTGTGTGATGGATTCAACTAAACAGTGGCTGCTCCGAAGAATATTTCTAAAAGTAAATTGGAAAAGATAGAAACAGCCACGTAGTGAGTGCACTGAGTGCGCTGCTACAGTGGCTGCTCTATAGAAGAACTCATTTCCATAATCCCATTGAATGCTTCTTTTACAGTTATGAAAACAGGAGTTGTGAGCTTGCATTTATAATGTATATATATAATATATATACATAAATTTTAGAGGGAGGATCGATCATGTGTAATTTATCCTAATATAATTAATTTCTTATATATATATATATATATAGAATTAGATACGCACATATATTAGGAAGTTGCCAAAGTATTTTCTCCCATCTTTCTTCCACAAATTCATATTCTTTTAGTAATGTTGACCATTGACTTGGATTAGTTTTATATGCAGGGAAGTTTCTCATGATCTTTAATATGTAAATTGATTGATTTGATATAATACGTTATGAATTATTTAAAGTAAAATTAAAATAAAATGAATTAATAAAAAAAAAACTTGCTAGTTTTTAAACTTCACTATAATTTTTTAGTTTGTAAAAATCTTATTTCATCTCCATATCTAAATATTACAATGTAGAGGGAAAACCTGGCAACAGAGAGGGGGAATCATGGGCTTTCTAAAAATGCATCAGTTAGGTCTCGTTTGTTTTCACAGATGAGATGAAATGAAATAAAATGAGTTAAGATAAAAGTTGAAAGTTAAATAAAATATTGTTAGAATATATTTTTTTAATATTATTTTTATTTTAAAATTTAAAAAAGTTAAATTATTTATTTTACTTTATATGATAATTTAAATAAATTGTAATGATTAAATGAGATGAGATGAAAAAAGATAAGAATGGTTAGAAAATGAACGAGGCTAATGAATCAGTTGGGACGACCTTGATCTTGCATGGAGATTCTACTATTGGAGATTGTGGGACGAATATTGCACATAGAATAATGATAACATTATCACTCTTCTATTATAATTTTCCTACTTTTTTTAATTTTTAATTTTTAAAAAAATTTTCTTTTACTTAATAATTAAGAAAATGAATAGTAGTGAAATTGTATATTTTTTTTAATTTTTTTAATGATTAAAGATATTACAAAATACTTAAAAGAAAAAAAAAAAAAACCAAATAGACTAAGAGTAGTAAAATGATGGTAAATAATAATATTGTCCATAGAAAAGCGAAAGGAATAACAATATTTATCTCAGATTCAATAAGGAATGATTCACCACATTCACCACCATGGTCCATGAATGGGGGTAAAAAGGAAGTGCTTGCTGAAGAAGTTTGTGTAAAGAATTAGCTGTCACGCGAGAAGGCCACCATGGATGGGTAAAGGTTTCCTTTTTGTAAAGCTGTCATGAGTTATTATTGTGCATTCCTCATTTCACATTCAGGCTCCTCTACCACTGCCATTTTGTAACCTATTAGAACTGTCACTCATTTCAACTTTCTCAACCCTACGCTATGTTTATGTCTCTCTATTACGAATTACAATACAATAACTAAATATAATACATAAATTAGATTTTTATTTTATATTTTCCCATGCGCATATGCAATTTTATGTCATGATATAGCACTACTAGAGTTATATTTATTTTAGTAGTGATATAGCTATAAGTTTATTTACAGGATTAAATAGTTAAAAATAATAACTAATGATTGAGATCGAGAAGATCTAATAGGCCCAACACCTTTTTTAAAAAGAGGCATATATGGTGTAATAGATCAAACTAGGAAAATAGGAAAATTGCACAATCTGATGGAAAAGTTCATGTATATTCCATAGAAATTGATAATGCTCACTTCGAATATACCACTCATCAATATGCTCCGGTCCCAACCCTAAGTGCCGACTCCCATCACCACCTTCTCTCCATCTCTTCTCTTACATGCGATCTCGGTGTGTGAGATATGGTGAGGTCTCGCTCTTTTAGTATGAGAGTATATAGTGGGGAGAAAACTACATTAAAATTCAGCTTCAATACTAATCTTTGTAGTATTGGAGATGTGGTAAATGAGGTCAGAAAGCTACAATAACATTTCGAAAGCTTTCAAGTGAATCATATATATATAAAATATGTAGACAATATTATATAATTAATGAAACTGCTCATAAACTAGCATGCAATATATGCAAATTAAGTTCTTGAATGGTAAATAATAATATTGTCCAACTCTTTTAAGTGATTATTAATTTAATTACCCATATATAAGATTAGAAAAGACAAAATTCAGAATAAATAATAATATTTCTAATATGGTTTACAACATTAAATAGAATTTTTTTATTTATAAAAAAAAAAAAAAAAAAAAAGAGAGAGAGAGAAGAATGATTGGCCTCGATCGAGAAGAGGCCCACCTCATTGGGTAAAAGTTGGGAAGTCAACCATCGAGTTTAGAAATTATAATTTGAAAAGATTCATCCGATGTTGAGACATTAACAACCATCCAATCACACTCTGCCACATCCGCCCGACAGTTGCCACTATTGACTCAAAATTTAATTAAAAAAAAAAAAGCGTTCTACGCGAGACTCCAATCCAACCGGATAATTCGCAACATGCTAGCACTGCACGATTTGATAGTTTGCTTGAGACTTCTTGAACAATCCTTCTCCACGAGACTCCAATCCAACCGGATAATTCGCAACATGCAGGCATTGTACGATTTGGTAGTTTGCTTGAGACTTCTTGAACAATCTTCTCGATAAATTCAGATTCGTCCCTGCAAAAGCAAAAAGATTAAAAGAAAAATCATGAATTTGACTTGCTCTTCTTTAAAGACATGGGGACATGATTTAGGCACATGATCAATTTTATTCTCATACATTTTAAATGTTAAGTATAACTAATTGCAGATAGATTGTGGATGATGATGGAGCTACTTGTATAAGTTTAAAGAAGTGGATACAGCGTTGCATGTAGGAGGAACTTCTTGGTGGTGGTAGTAGATATTTAATCCCAGAATCAAAAAAGACTTCTAAAATTTGACTACGTCTTGCATATAACTATTCAATGCCAAAAATAATCATAAATATCAAATTATTTTCCTTTTGTATGGTGTTTTCCAATGTCAGATCTTGCAATATTTATCTCAATTTTCCTCATAAATATCTCAAATATAGCATGAGCATACACATGAGGGAAAGTACATATTCGCAAAACTTACCTGAAGTTCGCTGATGGGAAAGGGAAACCAGCTAAATCGGCTACTTTTTCCAAAGCTTCCTTCCATTTCATCATCTTTGCGTCATCCTTGAGCTTATCTCCAAGTTTATCAAAAGATTTTCCGAAAATTCCTTTTTGATGCCGTACTTCCCATGAATCTACTTCGAAATAAATTGGCAGAATAATTTGTTTTTTTGTTTCCTTGCAATCAAGAATCTTCAATAACTCATCTAAACACCATTTAGATTCTGCATAATTTTTAGAGAATACAATAATAGAAATCATTGACCCTTCAATAGCATTGAAAAGTGCAGATTTCACCTCCTTCCCCTCTTTGAAGATTGTCGTCAATGGAAGTATTGATTCCCCTTTTAACCAAAGCTTTGTATAGATGGGAAATAAAGTTATAGCGAACATCTTTACCTCTAAAACTCAAGAATACATCATGATTACATGAACTGATGGGAGGAGACGAAGAGGGTGAAGAAGAGGGTGAAGAAGAGGAAGAAGCTCCGAATTGAAAGGCCATGGAATTAGAAGTCCTGCTGATCTCAGTAGGTATGTACGATTACCATTTACAAAGAGGTCCAAATGGTCGAATTATAGAGATAAAGTGCGGCAAAGAAAGGAGAAATTACTTGTCGGCAACTTGTCAACCTTCAAAGTTGGAGCCACAGTAATCGACTTTACTCTGTTTTAGCACAGTGGAACAGCATCTGTAACATTATTCAAAGAGAATATATTATGGGTTCCATTATCCTTACAAAAAAGCGGATCTGAGCCGCGAGGTGGTGGCAGCGGCGAGGTTCTGACTGGCGGTGGCTGGAGGCGACGATGGTGGCTCACGGCGGCAGATCGGGTGGCTGTGCACAGGGGATATGGGGTCCAATATCCTTACAAAAAAGCGGATCTGAGCCGCGAGGTGGGTAAATTGTGTAGAGAGAGAGGGCGTCCGTGCGAGGGAAGAGGGAGGAGCTTCGGGCTGGGGGAGGAGGAATGGCTCGGTGGATGCTCGTGGTGGAGCGAGGTCGTGGCTGGACGCGACGATGGCAGATGTGGTGGCTGTGCACAGAGGATCCGTGAGACAGAGAGCATACGAGGGAGAAAGAGGGGGCTGCGTCGGCGTGTGGACGAGAGGAAGGAGGTGGTGGCAGCGGCGAGAGAGAGAGAGAGAGAGAGAGAGAGAGAGAGATAATCCGTAAACGAAGAATATAGTGCAGCAGTAGGGTTAGGGTTTGTGGTTATTAAAACGGCGCCGTTTTGGATTTGGGATGGGGCGGGCTGAGCCTGTTTGTGTCCAAAATGGTGGGTTTTTGGTTCTTCGGCTATTGGACTTGATGGCTGATTCCGGACCTTGATGGATTGGGCCCATTTTTTGTTTTGAGTTTTAAATTATAAAAAAATTCATTGTTATGTGTTTGTTTACCTAGTTATTAGAACATAATTCTTTTAAATTTTTTCATTTAGTATATGAATTCTACATAAATTTGTATTATATTTTAAAATATAAAAAATAAAATTTACATTGTTGTAAAATTTTATTTGTTTTAATTTATGCATTAATAATTATTACAAATTTAAGAATATTGTTTATAAAATATTTTGAATTAATTACTGTCCTATGGAAAAATATAAAAGATGATGCGTCAGTTGGGGTTGGGTGCGCGATAGGGGAAAATGGGGAAAAAAAAAATCACAAACGGCTAGATTGGAATATAGAAGAATATTAAAAAAATAATTTAAAAAAAGTTTTGAATATTAGATGTTATTACAAATAATTAGGACATACAAAAATGTTAGACAAAAATACTATTCCTCTAATATATGCATTTATATATATAGTAGATATTTTTATTATATTTTGTTTTTTATATTTTTTTTAAAACAAATCTATTGATTATATCTTTATTTTAGTTGTGTCCATCCCGATCATTGGAATCTTCACGTTAATTTTTTCAAGAAAAATTATATATAAATTTATGGTTTTGGTCCAAACCGTTGTAAGTGTAATATTAATTAGTGATTGCGTACAAGCTGCTAGGCTAGGATTGGTTATACAAAATTAAAATTTTATCTCATTTAATCTTAACTTATAATTATAATTTTTTCAAATTCCCTCCATCTCCCTGCCTCCCTCCCCCTCCCCCTTCTGGTTTGCATTTTTTTTCTCTGTTTTTTGTTTTCAGGCCAAATAAGGGGGAATCACAGATCTGAAAGAATTCGGCGACCACCGACCAACAAGCGCACCTCCATGGCGTTGCCCAGCCACCGATCTTCAAGACCACCGAATACGGTGCCAATCGGAGTGGAGAGTGGCCCACACGCGCGGGTTAAAGTTTCTCGGCGTTCCGGCGCGTGGCGCTCACGCGCCACCGGGAATCCCTCTGCCGATGCCACAAGAGGCTTTTTTGGAACCTGTGAGTCGAGGACTTCCAAGATTGGCCGTTGGTTCTCTCCTAGCGTGGCGCGTGTTCTGCACGCGCTACAGTACCTACGGGTTACACTGATTTTCCGTGTACAGTGTTTCCAATGTAGTTTATTTTATGTCTTGTCTTTTCTTTTCAATAAAAAAATCCAAAAAAATAGTCCCTCCCTCCGCTTGGCGGTGCTTGGTGGGGTTGGTGTCCTATATCCTGCTTAGTCGGGTATGGGGATTTGGTAACTCTATCATGGATACAGTTATGCTGTCTCTTAGACTTAAGTCTTTAGAGGTTAGCCGTCTGGATTAGACCATGTCAACCACATTAGTGTGTTGAGAAGCTATCAACGTTTGTAACTGGCTTGTTGTTTAAGTCAAAGTTGTATGTCCTCTTTAATGAATGGATGTGATCTGCTATTCAAAAAAAAAAAAAACGTAAACTTAAAAAGCACATTTCTTTTCGTACATGGGTCGTACTTAGTGCCATTGTTTCCAAACTTTGGTGTCAACATTCCAAAGGCTTGATAAACAATAGCTTATTAGTGCAAAGACTATAAAGAGAACGAATAAAAAGAAAAAAAATTAGTGTTTCCAATGTTTTTCATTTTTATGATTCTTTGTCTTTATTTTCTTTCTTTTATATGTTTTATTAAAAATAGTATTGATAATAAATTTCATTTAATGTATTATTAGTTTCCTTCCAAATTGTCTCCCTATAAATACTGAATTTATTTATTTCATCTATTATTATTGTTAGAATATTTTTTCTAGTGTATTTTTTTTTACAGATTTGCTGCTTTTGTCTGTCCTCTACTTTCTGGTATGTTATCTTCTATTTCATCTGAAAAAATGTTATTCAATTTTATTATATTTATTTAAATGTACCTGTAGTCAAGATAAATTGTTGACATTATATGTTTGCTGTATGAATATTTTATTTCGTCATGATATTGATTTTTTTAATACATTTGTTCTATTCTAAGATCTACTACTTTACTGTTGTTTGATCAGGTTGTTGTGTGATAAAACAAAAAGAGAATAAAGGAAGCAAGACTGCTCGAAGAAATGCTCAACACATATCAGACTAAACAACCTTTCATTTCATATATTGCAGCTCTGCTTTGTACATCAACAGGACATCTATTAATAGAACCAGCACATAACAAATTCTGTAATGTATCCACTATGATATTGACAAGTGTGAAAGAATATTCCCTATTCTGTTATGAGACTACGTTATAGACTACTAAAATTTATTGTTCCAAAATGTTCTGGCTTATTGCTTGAATTCTGCGTGATATTGAATTGTAGTAGTGCCGTAGGTTGAGTTGCCTTAATACCCTCCTGCGATTCAAGCGACACCGTATTGAGGGTGAGGCTTGAATGGAGAAGGAGAAATTTGGCTGTGGACAGTGGTTTGGTCAGTATATTTGCAACCTGATCCTTGCTGGAGATGAATGAAACTTGTAATGTCTTGGCAGCCACGTGCTCACGTACAAAATGATAATCCAGTTCTACATGCTTAGTGCGAGCACATAGGACTGCATTTATAGATAAATATGTGGCTCCTAAGTTGTCACACCACAAAGTAGGAGAGTCAGTTAGAAAAACATTAAGTTCTATTAATAGGGACTGTAACCAAATGAGTTCACATGCTGCATTAGCCACGGATTTGTACTCAGCCTCCGTTGAGGATCGTGGAATTGTGGCTTATTTTTTTGAACCCCAAGATATTAAATGAGTTTTTGAAATATACACAAAAACCACCAGTAGACTTACGATCGCCTGGGCAGCCAGCCCAGTCAGCATCAGAGAAGGCTGAGAGTTTGAAGGATGAAGAAGTGGAGAAGAACAGACCTAGATGTTGGGTATTTTTAAGATACCTGAGAATTCTTTTTACTGCTTGTTAGTGAGGGAGTCTAGGATAGTGCATGAATTGACAGACCTTGTTAACAGCAAAAGAAATGTCTGGTATTGTAAAAGCTAAGTATTGAAGACTCCCTACCACACTCTGGTATAGCTAAGGATCCTCAAAGGTGCAGCCATCCAGAGCTGTTAGTTTGACAGAGGAGGGCATTGGTGTGGACACATGCTTAGAATTATGCATGTTAGTTTGACGAAACAAATCAGCTATGTATTTAGACTGAGAGAGGAAGAGACCATTAGATGACCGTGTGACCTCAATGCCAAGTAAAAAATGTAACGCGCCCAAATCTTTTACAGGAAAGGATGTACTTAAAGCAGCAATGAAATCCGAGATAAGAGTTGAATTTGAGCCAGTGACTAAGATATCGTCAACATTGATCAAAATAAAAATGCAATGAGAAGAGTTATGGAATATAAACAAGGAGGTATCTGAACGGGGAAGCATAAAAACCAAGGGAAAGTAACTTATCAGATAATTTAGCAAACCAAGCCCTAGGAGCCTGTTTTAAACCGTAAATAGACTTTCTTAACTTACAAACATGCGTTGGAAAATCTGGATTGATGAACCCAGGCGGTTGTCTCATGTAGACATCTTCTTGGAGATCCCCATGTAAAAATGCGTTTTGGATATCAAGTTGGTGGAGAGGCCAGTTGGAGGCGACAGCTAGGGAGACAAGGAGACGCACGGTGACCGGTTTTATCATGGGGCTGAAGGTTTTATCTAGGCCGGGTTGCTGATGAAATCCCTTTGCCACAAGTCGTGCCTTGCGGCGTTCTAGGGTGCCATCAGACCTTCGTTTGGTTTTGAGAATCCATTTTGATCCCAGAATGTTGAGATGGGGAGAGGAGGGGACAAGATCCCAAGTTTGGTTGTGAAGCAGAGCACGGAACTCTTCATTCATGGCAGAGTGCCACTCGGAAAATTTGGATGCTTCAGTGAAAGAGGAAGGGTCTTTTGGGATGGTGGAAGAAGATGATTCGGACAATTTGGTGGTGGAGGTAAGAGAGAGTGATGGCTTGTACGTGGAGATCGAGAGAGTTGCTCTTGGTTTGGTGGAGGGCCATGGAATGGTTCCATCTGTGCGAAGTCGTAGGCAGGTGATCTGCGATTGTGATCGGGTGGCCGTGGGGTGATTTGATATGGTGGAAGAAGAAGGTTGCAACGGGTGTATAGTGGGAGGTGGCTGATCGTGTTGAGATGAGTGGGCAGAGGTGGACGACGAGCTAGGGCTTTGAGGAGTATCAGGCAATTGTGATGGGCCAATAGGCCGAAGGGGTAAGGAAAGGGATGGGCTCGAGTCTGAAGGTTGAGTGGGAGTAAGAAGAGGAACGGGTCGTGATATTGGTGCCGTAGTGGTTGGAATTTGATGAGTAATGGGCTGAGATTCAAACGGAAAAACTGACTCATGAAAGACTACGTCTCTTGAAACGTAGGTACAGCCTGAGGGTAGATGAAGACACAAATAACCTTTGTGATCTGGGCTATAGCCCATGAAAACACATGGTTTGGATCTTATATCTAATTTGTGTTTGTTGAATGGCCTTAAATTGAGCCAACAGGCTGAACCAAAGACACGTAAGAAGCGATAATCCGGAGGGTAGCCCATGAGAATTTCATGAGGAGATTTGTGGTTTAGTAATGGTGTAGGCATGCAATTTATTAAAAAGGTAGCCGTTTGAAAGGCCTCGGCCCAATATGTTTGGGGCATGGATGCATGAGACATGAGTGAGATACCGGTCTCAACTATGTGACAGTGGTGTCTCTCAATACTTCCATTTTGTTTATGAGAGTGAGGACAAGAAATACAATGTGTGATACCCATGGATTTAAAGATGATATTAAGGGGACGAAATTCCCCGCCGCAATCGGTTTGAACTGAGACAACATTTTTGGAAAATGTATTAGTAACAAATTTAAGGCATGCAAGAACAAGAGTGGAGACATTGGACTTGGTTTGCATGGGAAACAACCAAATAAATTTAGAAAAGTCATCTACAATGGATAGGTAATAACGACAAGCATTAGTAGAGAGAACGGGAGCTGGGCCCCATACATCCAAAAACAAAAGTTGGAAGGGCCCACTGGACCGAGAGGAAGATGGAGGATGGGGCAAGGCATGGGCCTTGGCTGAGGAGCAAGCTGGACATATGGTGAGAATATTTCTAGAAATTAAAGAAACACGTAAGAGTTTATGGAGGAGAAAGTTGCCAGAAGATGTGTTGAATTGGGCAGAGCCCACATGCTGAATAGGCAGAGAGGAGCCATCTCCAATGCTAACTGTGTCTGACCCCTGGTACGACGTTGAGTCTAGGTTGAGAGAAGCGAGGTCAAGTGTGAAATGGTGCGTCGCAGCTGTGTTGGGGAACCAAGTAGAAGACATCTGGTAAGGAGAAGAAAGAGTCGTGTAGTTGGCGGTGAATGAATTAGGAGGAGGTGCTTGGTTGAAGTGATGATAGCAGGTGAGGGCCGAATGACCTGTCTGCTGACACACTTAACAGACTGGGCGCGAATCTAGGTGGAATTTGTTGCTTCATCTCGCACCACCCCTATTGCCATTGCTGCCCCCTCCTCGACCACGACGTCCACCACGAAAATTAGTGGTACGGCCTCTATTTGGAGATCCCAACAGAGAGGGAGCTGAAGTTGTGACAGTGTTGTGAGCTGCAAGTGATGAACTTGAAAATAGAGATTGAGTTTGATGAGCAATGCGAGATTCATGATTAAGAAGATAGCTATAGATTTGTTGAGGAGAGGGGGGATCTGGCCGGGTAGTGAGAGATGTGACAATGGATTCATATTCAGTCTCGAGTCCTACAAGCAGGTAGATGGAGAACTCTTGGTTTGTGAGGGTATGGCCAGCAGCACCCAAGGAGGAAGCGGGTGCTTTGGCTTTGTTATAGTATTTGGAAATTGATTCCGACCCCTTTTTGAGGGTATCAAGATGGTATTGAGTGTGAACAACATGAGTAGATGACTGAGATTGGAATAGGGTTTGTAAGGTTGTCCAGACTTCGTGAGAAGTGTGATAGTCTAAAACTTGTCCTAGAACTGGTTCGGAGAGAGAGGAGTTAATGGCTGAAATGATGAGTTGGTCTTGAAGAACCCATTTGGTACAAGCAGGGTTGGGAGAGCCATAAAGAAGGCTGTGGGGATGGGAACTGTACCATCAACGTAGCCAAACAGTTGATGGCCCTTGAGGAAAGATACTATTTGTGCCTTCTAGAGGAGGAAGTTGTCGATATTGAGTTTGACGGTGACTAGATTGGAAGCTGAGTTGACGATGGAGGGAGTAATGGTGGGGGAAGGGTTTTTTTTCCAAGGACGCCATGATCGTGAAGAACAGACGGTGGTCTTAGGCTCTAGGTACCATGATAAAATAAGAAGAGAATAAAGGAAGCAAGACTGCTCGAGGAAATGCTCAACACATATCAGACTCAACAACCTTTCATTTCATATATTGTAGCTCTGCTTTGTACATCAACAGGACATCTATTTATAGAACCAGCACATAACAAATTCTGTAATATATCCACTATGATATTGACAGCTGTAAAAGGATATTCCCTATTTTGTTATGAGATTACGTTCTAGACTAGTACAATTTGTTCTTCTAGAATGTTCTAGCTTATTGCTTGAATTCTGCGTGATATTGAATTATGGTAGTGCCGTAGGTTGAGTTGCCTTAATATTGTCAATTTCCTTATTTCCACTGTTCTTTTACTTGTCCTCTACTTTCTGGTACAATCTCTTCTATCTCATCTGATAAAATATTATTCAATTTTTTTATATTTATATGTATGCGCCTTAGCCAAAATAAATTGTTGACTCTATATGTTTATTGTATGAATATTTCATTTCCTCACGATATTAATTTCTTTTGATAGATTCCTTCTATTGTAAGATGTCTTATCTCATTTGGTTCGTTTAATATAATCTGTATGAAATTATTTAGAATTATTTGCTTTCTTCTTTTGCTTTAACTATAAACGATTATAATATTTGTTATGCATTGTATCTCCCTATATATACCTATTTACTTACTTTTTTTATATGTTTTAAAATAGTTTTTAAATTATATTATGAAATTGGCCAGAATTTATAACCTTCTATAACTTAATGCCAACTGATAAGACCACATTATTAAAGGCTGAAATACATTTAAACATCATTGACAATAATTATAATTATAAACATTATGGAGATCGTATATATAGTATGTGTTGTGAGCAGCAAAAAGTTCTAGAAATATAGAGAAAACTCTATCCCTTTGTAATTAAAAATTTGAAACATGGCAAAATTTATCAGCAGGGCAAACGTGTAGTGCACATTTGCCCTAACTAGTATATATATATAAATATAGACAGCCTGATTGACAACAATATTTTGTGTCGGTTGGGGTCCAGCTCTGTTTGTATTGGAAGGAGAGTTAAAATCATCTCAATATTATTCATTACCATTCATAAATTTTAACTCAAATTTTATTACTATTCATAAACCATTTCGAACCATATTTGAATTCAAATGGAGCTGTCCCTCTTACCGTATCATATAAACATAATGTAATTTAATTTTATATGTTAATTACTAAGTTTATGATGCAGCCAATGACAATATTACAAGTGGTTAGCCCCACAAAACGATAATCTTGCTTTGTTTTTTTTTTTTTCCTTTAATCTCTAATTAAATTTAATTTTATCATACACATAATCTAATTTAATTTTATTACCTTTGTATTTACGATGTTTTTAGAAGATGATGATCATATCTATTATCTACTAATTCATTTGGGAGTATAGGAGGTGGAGGGCCAATTTGGTATCTAAGCCTCATATAAAAAGCTCTCTGTCAACCGGCCTAAACTGAAGAGTCCAGACCCAACAGGGATCTACATGCTACACGCCGCCTTATTTGGGAAGGAACGAATTTCATGCATGTATGTGATTATTTCGGTTACTTAGAGACGATTTAAGTTGATAACCACTACAGAAGATAGACATCACGTGAAGGTAATCTCATATAGTGCTGATCTAAGTTGATAAATATTGCACAAGATAGACATCACGTGAAGGTAATTTCATAAAAATAAATTTACAGATAGATGTGACTTAATATAATATACTAAAAAAAATATTTATATTTTAATGAGACATATACATAAAATAAATTTATAAATTAATATAATATAACATAATTATTTTTATCATAAAATCAATCTTATTTATAGTATAAATTATATAAATTTAATAATTTAATTTATATAAATTTAATTATATCAACATAAACTTTTGTTTCCATATATTCTTAATTTGAAAAACAAAGAAATTTGAGATATATTACAAAATTATAACTTTACGCACCAAAATGCAGAAGCCCTCAATTCATAAAAATTTGTAGTACGTACTTGATATATATATATATATATATATATATATATATATATATATATATATTGTCCAATCCCTACCACCAATACAAATTAAGCTGCATTAATTAGTAATATATAAAGTCAATAACACAAAAGGTAAAATAATAATACTAATAATTAAACAAAACTGAGTAATAATAAAAACCAAAAACACATTCTATTTGAACACTGGTAAGGCTTGCCTTACCGCTTAATTCTCCCGAAAGTTGCCAAGAAGGAGCCCCTAATTCTTTGCTGTATACGAGACTCGATGCCAAATATTTGGTTGCAAAATATTAATATTTTATCAAACAAAGTTTCCTCGCACAAGTGACTTTTTCTTAATAAGATATCATGATCTTCTTTCTTGGACATGATATACGTGGTGTTATTTATTTGAATTTTTAAGTTTATAAAAAAAAATCTCTATTCTTAAATTAATATGATTTGATGTGATAAGTTAAAATTTTATTAAATTAAAACTAAAGTAAAAGATATTATATAATTTCATATCCAACAAAAAATTATATATTTTAGTTTGTAAACTTTATTATTATGAGATTTATATCTTAACTATATATATATATTTTTTAATTTTTTGTAGTAAATGAATTTAATTTTGATCTAGAAAAAAACTTTATTTTTTATTTAAATTTTATCATTTAGTGTCATACATTTTGATGCAATGCATTGAAGATTATTCATTTAATTAGAAACATATATGATTAGAAAAGATTTTGATGTTGATACCCTGGCCTGCAAAATGGCCCCTACCAACCTGCAACACAAAGATAAGGGAGATTCTATGTGCTGAGAGAGACTTTTAATGTCTAAGTCAGTGAGGATTGCGTATAGAATTAATAATGAATAATTCGAAATATAATTTAAAAAGCAGCCTAATTCCAGATTAAAAATTAAAAGGAGCATTAAAGAGTTAAAAAAGTAGTAATAAGGAATGATTGACCACCATGGATGGGTAAAAAGGAAGTACTTAGTGAAGAAGTTTGTGGCCGCGTTCCTTCTATTATGACAAACGCACTTACGCTTTTTGTAAAGAAATTGAGTCCGTCCACAGCCACAGAAAGAATCTTCCGAAAATGTATTTCGAACAGTGCATTTCAGTTTTTTTATTCTTTTTTTTATACATTTTTCTAATCATCATAAACATTTAAAAAAAAAAAGAACAACATTATTTAAAAATATTTTCTTAATTACTAAGTAAAAAAAAAAAAGCAATATGGACACATTCGGTAGATTTAATCACAACTATTTGGTTAGTTGATTCAATTTCGTTAAAGCTTCATGACATAATATTTTAGTTTATATTATTCTTCAAATAGAAATGTTTAGTTTATAAAAGAAAAGTTATAAAAAGCTACTTTCTAAATTTGCATTAAATTTTAAAACTTGAATTCGATCTTGATCGGCTACCAAATAGTAAATCGAAATGAATAAACAAATAAATAAAAAAGAAGAAAGGAAGTTGCCAAGAAGCTTCTCTTCGTTCCTTTATCAAGAAATTATTGAAACTCATATATACTATCCCTCAAACTTTAAATTTTGAATTAGGAACAATTTTAATTTGAATTTTAACTGTTGCCATTACATGCTATACACGTAGGTGTAGTCCATCTCATGAGTGATTATTAATTTAGTTAAAAATATATATATATATATATATATATATGATTAGAAAAGATAAACAAACAATATTTTTCTTAGATTTCAAAATGTCCTAATTTACAGCATTAAATAGTTAAAAATAATAACCAATGATTGAGCTCGAGAAGAAAGTTGATAACAACTATAAAATTATTTTCAAAAGAAAAATCTAGTTGTAAACGATTCTACGTATTAATATGCATACTCATCAAACGTGATTAATCAGAAAGTCAGACTTTAATGAAAATAGTGTCAATTTAAATTTTGAATATGAAGGTAGCAGTATTGATATACAGATCGGTACGTGAATTTATTTATACGTAACAAAACTTATTTTTAAAAGAGCCATATATTCCTTCTAAACATATAGTGAGATCTCGCTTTTTTAGCAAAAGACTATTTCAAAATCTTGGAACTCAAAAAAATAAAAAAAGTAAGGGACTCTTTTGAAATTTCCCAAAAAGATACCATGATATTCTTTCTAAATGTGACATATTATAATTTTATTAAATTAAAAATAAAATAAAAGTAACTATATAATTTCATATACCACAAAAAATTATATATGTTAGTTTGTAAACTTTATTATTATGAGATTTCTACTTGGACTATAATTTTTTTACTTTTGAAGGAAAAGAATTTAATTTTGATCTAGAAAAAACTTTTTTTTCATTTATATATTAAAAAATAATACATAAAGAGCCTGTTTGAAATTACGGTAAGAGTCTTAAAAAGTACTTAAATAGTCTTAAAAGATCTTAAATGAAAAAAATTTGATTGTTTAGATCTTACATATTAAAGTATTTTTAATCTCAAATAAGTTAAAAAGTACGTTTGAGGAAAAACTTCGTTTTGATGCTTTTCCTCAAATGTGCTTTTTTGGATAATACAGAATGTAATTCAAAATTTAAAAAGACTGTTAATGGACAAAAATACCCATCTAATTTTAAGATAATTATAACTTTCAATAATAAGGGTATAATTTTTTAAAATTTAAATAATCGTCATTTTTACCTCAAAAAGTACTTTTTAAATTTATTTTCAAACAAACGTAACATGTTTGAAAGTGCTTTAAACATATGGTTACTAAACAATAAATAACTTTTTAATAGTTGAACTTATTACTTAGGCCCTTATACTATAAGTTATAAGTTATAAATCCTAAAGTTATAAGTTATATTTTTTACTACAATCCTAAATATATATTAATATATTTTATTTAATTTTTAATTTTAATATAAAATTATTTTATCTCATTTCACTATTCAAACTGTATCTTTAAATGTCATATTTTACACCATTAAATAGTTAAAAACAATAACGAATAATTGAGCTAGGGAAATAGAAAGAGGCCCAGCACCTTTAGTTAAAAAGACGTTATGCTGAAGTCAAGAGACTGATGACTTCACGCTTTTCTTGTAAATTCTTTACGCTTTTTAGAGAAGAATTAGCTGTCACGTGTTCTTTACACCAAATTCTTTAAAGAAGTATAACTAATGTGATTTATTAAAATTTTATTAAATTAAAAATAAAATAAAAATAACTATACAATTTCATATACAACAAAAATTTATATATGTTAGTTTGTAAACTTTATTATTATACAATTCCATAAGATGCAACACGCGCTAAAGTTGCCGAGAAGTCCTCCATGCAACACTGTAATTATTTCATACATAATTATATATATTATATATAATATTAAAAATTAATAAAATATATATAATATGTCAACCGGTTCGGTCCGGTATTGGAAAACGTAAAACTAATTCTGGACCAAACCGGTCGAAAGTCAGACCAAACCAACGGGTCCAATCCAAGCCGATTTTTCAGTTTTTTGATTTATTTTTATACCCCTAATGTAGGGTTGGCAATATGTTACACGATCTTTTAACCCAACATGAACACGACACGATAATAGCGGGTTAAGGTTTAATCTTAACATGTTTGGGTCAAAACGGGTTGACCCATTAAGACACAATTGCTTAACAGGTTGATAACGGTTCAACCCATTTTGATCCGTTATAATCCGTTATGATACATTAAGAAAGTTAAAGTTACAATTATACCCTTATACCTAAAAGTAAAATTGTTATAATTTTAATTTTGATATTTTTATTGTTTGGATTGTAATTTTGAACTTGTAATTAGTTTTATAATTTTATAAATATTGTGATTTTAACATTTATATAAGTAATAGAGGGAGGGAGAGGAAAAAAATAAGAAAAGTTCAAATGTTTTTAAGTTTTCTATGCTTTAAAACCACTTCAATTTTTATTTTACCGAACAAGAGTAAAGCCTTGTAAAAAACCAAAGTGAGGGCTCGCTCTTATTTTCTTAAATCATGGAGCTAAAAAAAAAAAAAAAAAACCCACTAAGGGATTATTTCAAGATTTTTCAATAAGATATAAGATATTCTTACTTTCTAGTAGGATTTATACAAGGTATTATTTTTATTTTTTCTAAATGATTAAGTTTATTAAAAAACAAATTTTATGTTCGTATATTGATGTGATTTAATGTGATATCTTCGAATTTTAAGACAAAATTAAAGAAAAAGAGAACTATACAATATGATAAGCAAAAAAATAAAAATAAAAAGCATTAACTTTATCAGGAGACAATATTAGTATATTACTTTGATTTCATGTCCTTTACACTATTATATAGATCAAAATATAAAAATAATGGATGATTGACGTCGAGAAGAGGACCACCACCGTGGGTAAAAAGGAAGATTGTGGCCAAAGCATATATACGCTTTCTTTAAAGAAGCTGTCACGCACAAGGAGGCATATAAAATTTGAAACTTTTAAATTGAAAAATATTTGTATTTAATTTATGTTTAGATGTTAAAATGAGATGAAAATGTTTGAAATGTTTGTTAAATCAAATCGGGCCTAAGTCATTCATGTGGCGCCACATGTTAATCTCAATCATTTACCAACTATGACTGACTGAAAGGGAGGAGAGGAGAAAAAAAAGGCAATATGAGATCTCAAAGACATTCTTTAGAGAGAACTCTATGAGAGTAATTGGAGAGAACTTGGTGAAGATGTAGCTAGTATCAAACTATAATTTAGTAGGTTTTATATGCCACTAAACCCAACCGAAAGTCCTTTTGTCCTCTTACTACCTACTGTTGAGGACAAGCTGGAATGCAAATGATACCCCATTTTATGATTTATCAACACATCGACCGCAAATCTGTTCACCTACTTTGGCTTGGTTTTGAGTTCTCGATTGACAGATTCTAACATCCAAAAAAAGAGCGGTGCTACTCTGCCGTTTGAGTAGTACTGCTAGCACATTTTTAAACTTTTTTTTCTTTTTACATTTTTTAAATATATTTAAAAAATAAAAAATATACCAATACACTTAAACTCACTTCCTTAATTATTAAGTAAAAATTAAAAAATAAAATCTTTTTGCCGAGCGGTCAACTAGAATGATAAGTCTTGGGTGGCATGATAGCTTTTTTCCCAAAACCAATATTTTAGTGAGAAAGATATATAAAATTATTTTTATTATAAAATAAATCTAACATTTCATATAAACTACATTAATTTATAAATTTAATTTTTTTAACACTTTCTTAAATATAATATAGAAATTAGATTGTAAATTGAGGTAAAAATCTCATTGATCAAAACTTCAAAGGGTTCAGATTTTTATTTTTTATTTTCCCATCGTGTATGCAAGTATATAATATACTACTACGTACTAGAGTTGTATTTATTTAATAAGTAGTACATCTACAAAGAGATTCATAAAAATAAACACAAAAATTGATTTAATTTTATATGATATGTTATATCTACTTTAACATAAAGTAGCTTTATTATTTAACATACCATATCAAATCAAGTATGTTTATAAATTTACTTTTATGAAATTCTTTTGTAGTTAAAACATTTTTCTATTTATTTATTGACAAATATGCTTAAACCCTTTTATCTAAATATTTGATCACAACTATTTGGTTGGTAGATTCAACTTCGTTAAGCTTCATCGCATAGCATTTTACTTTATAGTATTCTTTACACGGAAGTTTCTCTTGGACGTTCCTTTATCAATAAATTATTCCCTCAAACTTTAAATTTTGAATTAGGAACAATTTTAATTTTAATTTTAATTTTTGACATTACGTGCCATACACGTTGATGTAGTCCATTTCATGAGTGATTATTCTTTTTCCTTAAAAAAATATATATATGATTAGAAAAAATAGTTAAAAATAGATTTAAAAAAATGAGAAGAAAGGAAGGTCTCGCTTTTTTTTTTTCATCAACAGCAGACTGCAAATGCAAATCTTTTCACCCACTTTGGCTTCGATTTGAGTTCTCCACAGACCGATTCTAACACCAAAAAAAAAATATTTTAGCGATAAAGAGATATAAAAATAATTAATATAATTATTAAATCTAAAACTAAAGGGAAGCTGCCGAAGAAGTTTGTGGCCAACGCATGCATACGCTTTTTGTAAAGCTATCACAAGCACGTTACAGAAATGTCAAAGTCCCGACGGTGGTGTTATAATTTTTTTTTTGTTAATTACTTTTCCTCTAAAATTTATTTATTTATTTTATAAAATTACTTTTCTTATTCTTGTTCTGTTAGAAAATGTATAAAAATGATGAATCAGTTAGTTATTAGTGGTTGCTAAATATGTTATAATTATAATATATAAGATATGAGTAATTAGTTAGTAATTGATGATTTGTATTTAATTAAACTTTCTGATATTGTAATCCGTTCTTGACGAGAAGAGGAAGTTGCTCTGTAACGAAGTTTGTGGCCAAAGCTTTCTGTAACGAAGCTGTCACGCACCATCATTTGTGCCTAGACTTCAATTCGCTTTAAAGCAACGAAGGAAGTTGCTCATCATATTCTTTCACCAAAATCTCTGTCCAGAAAAGAATATTTTAGTGATAAAGATATATAAAAATAATTAATATATTATAATATAATTATTAAATTTGGGAAGCTGCCGAAGACGTTTGTGGCCAACGCATAAATATAATTATTAGAGTATTTTCAATATTTTCTTTATCTTGTATTTTAAAATATATTATCAAAATTTATTTATTTATTATTTTACATATTAACTTTTACAATATATCATATATCAACTTATCTATTTTTTTATATTATTTAAATATTATACTTTTTAATATTTTTTATTCATTTCAAATATTTTCTAACTATTAATAGTATTCTCATCTTTTGATATTTGTAATATTTCCTCATATACAATATCATATAACTATGTCATATTCCATATTAACCAAAATTTATAAATTAAACCAAAAGAAATTTCTCCGTCATTTGTTAAGGCCATTGAATAAACAGATTGTTGTCAAGTACCTATATTTTTTTTTTTTATTGTTCTCTAATTTTCTTTTATTAATGAAGGTTGCTGGCGTGCACACAGCGCGATCATATTTGACTTCACTTAATTTTTCAGACTAGTTGCCTAGAAGTTGCTCATGATCATCGATTATTTTTTTAATTCACCAATAATTCATCTGACGAACTTGTTTTTTAATTTTAATGATGCACCGCAGACGTACCATCAACCGGATCTCTTTTTTTAAGTAAGGACGTAGAGTCGTTCTCCAACTATATCCGGCAAGCGGAACTCAGAATTACATGTAGAAGAGAAATCATATTTACATTCATATAATGTATAAGTATTTCGTATTTTTTTAAAAAAAAATAAGTAAATATAAAATTTAGATGAAAATCTTAATTTTTAAATGACTACTTCCATGGCCTTCGTCTCTTCCAAGAAGACAGCGAGGGTGCACAAAGTCTGCACAAAATGGACTGCACCTAGTGAAACTGTTTTTCATTTTGTTTCCAAATAATCGATACTAGCACCTTTCAACGTCAGTAGAGTTTTTTAATTTTCACTAGATCAGATTTAGAGATTTTTACCAAACAATTAGATTCGGTGGGATGTGAGATTTAGAGATCATGACGATTTACTATAGTCAATGAAAGCACCCGTAAACCATGTAACGTGTGTAGTGTGGATTCTTCGGGAATCAAAGTTTAATTGCATTATAAAATTAACAAGATATCAAATTATATAAAAAAAATATATTTATAATCATAAAATGTGTAAGTGAGACTTGCATGACAGCCTACAAATGTATCTAGCATGTTAGGTTCGGCTAATAATCCGTGTTTTTCATTATAATTGAATTTGTTTGGCAGCTTAAAATATGTTCCATTTTCGGTAGACTTTAGCCTTAATCAAAATAGGTAACGGGCATGTTGTAGTATTATCAATACTATACTTTAAAGATGACTCGAACCTTCACGCTAATTTGCACTAGATTTTCAGTCAAGCATGTCTATCAGTATTGCACCACAAAGGCATCTCAAAGATAACTCATATTCTATGAATACATATGACATATATATATATATATATATATTTTAGTGTGATGCAGTTTGGAATATTTGACAAAGGTATAGAAAAGATTGATGAGTTTGATTTTCAAATATTTCAGCTAATTCTTGGCTGGCTCAATAGTAAGGCCATTGCCTAAGGCCCTACTCTATGTATGGCTCTCAAAAATTAAAATGAGATGTTTTTTTTTTTTTTTTAATTTGTTTTTGAAAAAAAACACCATTTCTTTAAATAATTTTTATATTTTTCATTGTGTGCAAGGCCCCATAATACTAAATTTAATATTTAATACAATGAATTATTTATATTTTAAATATTTTTTTTAAGATCTTACTAAATTGAGACACAAAATTTGCATTGAGGTCTCATTTAAGTTGTTGTATTAAATACAAATTAAAAAAAAAAACTTTATTTAAAGATTTGAATTTTGCTACGTTCAAGCAAATTCGTATATCAATTTGCGTATCAATGTTGATGCCTTCATATTCAAAATTCAAATTGGCACAATTTTTATTAAAATCTAACTTTCTGACCAAACACGTTGGATGGATGCGCGTATTAATGCTCATAATAGCTTACAATCAGATTTTTCTAATTATGAATACTTAAATTTCACATTAGACCTCAATTTGTATTAAGCAGCCCCGATTAATTCTTAGAATATATTAATCAATTTTATTTGACACCATAAGCATGCGGGAATACCGGTACCTCACAAATAGCATGAATATTGCTGCTAAGAAGCGAGTCAAGCGACGTTACACTGTAGTTGTTAAGTGTCTCTTTCCAATTTATCTTTCTATATATGATGATCTTCAGCATATTCGAATACAGCAGGTAGGGTATGGGGACCCGATCCTCCTCTGGTATCTTTCATGATCAGAAATAAACAAAGACCATAGACTACTAGACCATTGACATAACTAAACTTTAATAATTAATTAGTTTATATATAAGTTATATTATATGATAGTGAAAGTTTGAAAAATAATTTATATATATATATATAAATAAAATCAATTTTTTATATAATATATGCATGAAAACTCGAGCATTGATCACTTCATTAATTTTAGTCTTCCATTAATTCATGGGACCAAGTACTTGTATTATTATCTCTTTTTTTTCTTCTAATTAATTTTATGTGCGTGTGATGCAACGCTGAAGTTGCCAAGAAATTACTTCCTCGCCATCATTGGGAATTCATATATTTTTATTAAATTTATCTCCTTATTTGTTAGTGCAAGTTAATTCCGGTTTAACTTTGTGCAAACACATATTTAACTTTACTTAATTTTCCAGACAAGTTGCTCATGATCATTGATCATTCGATCTTGAATTCACCAATGCATCTCATGACCAACTTGTTTAATTTTGCTTTTTTAATGATGCAACGCAGCATCGACTGGATCTCCTTTTTATGTAATTAGCTAGATCAGTACGTTGTTCTAGAACTATATCTAGCAAGCAGAACTCAGCCAGCTTACATGTGCAATGACTACTTCCATGTCCTTCCAAGGAGTCTCTTCCTCTTCCACCCATCAATGGTGTTATATATGAGGTATTTTTAAGCTTTCAAGGTCATGAAGATACACGCAATAATTGCTCATCTTATTATATAACTTCCCAAGGGAGGCCCAAGCCACATATAAGAGTATTGGCAATGACTTAGTCCATAATTTAACTAAAATTAAAACTTTTGGCTAAAGTCAAAACTAATAAAAATATAGATCTACATTGGATTAGTCATCTTGTAGTGTTCCTTCCAACGCATTGCAGGGAGTCCTCTCCTCTACTTCCTCCTCCAATTCCCAAGGAATGCCTAAGCTACATCTTTTGAGCATTCGCAATGGGCTAGCCATTGCTAAGTCTAAAATAGAACTCTAAATGTAGTCTTTTAGCTATAATCTGAACTTTTAACTAGACTAATCCACATTGGACTAGCTATTTTAAATTCTAAATAATAATATAATATTATATATTTTAATAATATTTGATAATTTTTTCTAATATTTTACAAATACATTTCATATATTAATTAATAAATTTATTAAAAAGTAAAATTATTATTTTGGAAATATTTTTTCATAGAATATCCAAGTTTTTACAATAAATATATCCCTACTATATTAGAAAATTGTAAAAAATAGTAGACTTTTTACAATAGATATCTCCTGCTATATTAGAAAAAAAAAAAATAGAAATATCCCTACATGTGATTGTAAACAAGAGAATGAAACTTTTTATGTAATTTTGGTCTTTGTAATTTTGGGCAATGACTAGGCCATTGCCAATGCTCAATACTCTAAGAGCATTGGCAATGGCCTAGTCCATAATTTAACTAAAATTAAAGATTTTGGATAAAGTCAAAACTAATAGAAATATAAATACATATTAGACTAGTCATCCTAAAGTCAAAATAATAATATAATATTATATATTTTAATAATAATTTTTTTAATATTTTACAAATACACTTCATATATAATTTTTACTTAAAATTATTATTTTCCAACTTTTTTTTTCTCAACCTAATTATCCAACAAATATATTTTGCCAACCCTTCTCACACCCAACAATCACATATACAATTTTTGCCAACCTTTCTTCTAACCAACATCCACATTTTCTGGAGTCAATGATATATATTTCATGGATCAAATTAAGGGTCCAACTATATATAACGATTTCTCAGTTAGTTTTAAAAAGCAACCTAATTCCCAACGAAAATGCAACCCTTGGTCTAAAATCTTTTTAAAAAGTGACAGAGTGAGGTCTCAATTTTTTTTCTTAAATCTTGGAACTCAAAAAATTAAAAAGACTATTTTGAAACTTTCCAATAAGATATCATGATATTCTTTCTTGGAGACATGATATACGTGGTTTTATTTATTTGAGTTTTTAAGTTTATAAAAAAAATCTACACTCATAAATTAATTAATATGATTTGACGTGATAAGTTAGAATTTTATTAAATTAAAACTAAAGTAAAATATACTATATAATTTCATATACAAATCTACTGGAACGGTTATGCACAAAATATGGAATTAGAACCACCTTAAATTAGCGTTTCCACAATTCCAAATTGGTTTGCCCTGCAGGACTAGAAAGAACTCGAACTAACAAAATATAGTTCCCTGTTTTTGATCAAAATACTTCTTTATTACTTTCTTGTACAACTCTTAGAAGCAAAAGGGATACATTTAATTTCTTTGTTTGGTGATAAGTTGAGTTCTAACCCGGCTATAGAGATTGAAAAACTAGTCTACCATGTCGTTTCTGAAATGTCAGTTTACAAGTACCCTCTCCCAAGGAACTTTGTGCCTTGAGCTTTAATTTCAACTTAGTGAAGTTCAAAGCAGTATTACTACTCATTAAACAGGGTGTCGTTTTCCACCTTGTTATGCTGCTTTATTCTTAATTAGCTTCCCATTGTACATGTAATATGCCTTCAGCTCTTAGTTACTGTACTGAGAATATATGCAGAACCTTAGAAGAAAGACCTTCCTACGCAATGTGACAATCATGTAACGTGCCTTCACATTACTTTACATATACTGAGATTCCTATGGTCCAGCCACAAAATATGAATTATGGCCGTAAAAATAAGTAATAGCATTGATAATGCAAAATGGAAATTGATTTTACTTGAAAATGGAATCTTTTATGATGCATTGTCAGTTTATGTTGTTTTATCTTTAATTGTCTTATAAGTACAGCTTGTTATCTCTAGAATTAGGAGTCTTTTTCAGTTCATTTGTTTGTCTCTTATTTTATTAGGATTACAAGTCTCTGGTCAGGTCAGAAAGTTTAGTTCTACCAGTTCTCTAATTTAGAATACTATAAAACCAGTGGAATGCCAATACAACTACCTATTTTTTTGGATAGGTACTCAATACAACTACTACTCCACATAAACAAGGAAATTCCCTTTTCTTGCCAACTGGCTTTGCTTCAAGTCCCCAATTCAAAGACCAATAGGATATCTCCTAATAATCAATATATCAAGATTACTAGAAAAGACCTACTCTGTTTGGATTTCCACCGGTCAAAGCTTCCACCATTTCATAATTTTCAATTTACAAATATTCTTGTATGGGAATCTAAGATACACGTGGCCCAATGATATAGAATGGGTTGTTATGCATTGAGTAGTATAAATATTGTACAGAACAGTAGTGAAAATCAATTAAATATGAAAGCAATCCTCTGAGGCATTTCAGTAAGCACCCTGAGTGCTCTTTTACGTTATTATCCACCACATTTATCTTTTTTCTTACTCTAATTTTGTATCTTTCATCTTCCTGCTCATGTTAACACATTAGCTTCTCAAAAAAAGCAGGCTTTAGTCGACTAACAAATACATCACTACCAGTACAAACAAATGCTTATGAGAACATAAAACATTATGTTTAACAATACGCTAACATACTTCATGAAGAAGTGTCAACCTCACAGGTTTTCTATACAACTACTTTGTACAGAGACCAATTGTAGCGTTAAATTCAAACTAGATATTATTAACAATGTGCAAACATAGTTTTATAAATGGAAAAATAAAAATACTGCTGTAAATAAATAAAATAGCCCCAAACTCACCGTTTCAACAATAGATCAAGTAGAGAGGAGCGGGCATTCAACAAAGCTGCATACCCATCTACAATACCTGCATTTTTTAGCTCAAATAGGAGTTCAAAAACCTGGGATGGCGGAAATGCAAAAGCAGAGGAAGAATTTGGTTGGTAGCTGAACAATCTACTGGGATGGGGGTCTGACGGCGATTTTCGTGCTGTTCTTCATAGAGGAATGGATTTTGGCGCTCACGGCTCGTTTTTCGCAGATTTCATCAGATTTGAAATGCAATTTTAATCGATTTTCCTTTTTTTAAAATAATATATCGGCACGTCAACGATTCCGCAACAGGTACCCAGCGGCGAGTACCTATAGTAATAATGGTAAAGCTGTCACAAGTTATTATTAGAGCATTCCCCAATATTTTCTTTATTTTATCTTTTATAATACATCACTAAAGCTTATTTTTTAATTTTACATATTGACTTTTATAATATATCGTTTATCAGTTTATCTAATTTTTCTTTATATCATTTAAATATTATAATTATTAATAATTTTTATTCATTTCAAATATTTTCTAACTATTAATATCTCCTTACATACAATGTCATATAATTATGTACTATTCCATATTAATCCAAATTTATAAATTAAATCAAAATATAAATTGATTAAAAAAAGATTATATTTATGAGAATATTCTCAAAGTATATTATTAAAACAGGAAAGACAATACATAAAACAACCCTTCTACTGGATACCCACCCTCTCATCCTAATAAGAAAAAAACACCCTCTCATCCTAATAAGAAAAAAACACTAGTTATAGTAAGGCCATGAAATGTTGAGTATTATGATACTTTATTATGAAAGTGCAATAAAAAGATCCAAAGAGGGACCTTTGATGAGTTGGATAATCGGTATATGCACCCGTGAAACTCAGAGCTTCTTCAGCATCAAACACAGAAGAAAAGTGCATGAATGAGAGAGAGGGGCTGAAATGAAAATATGATAACTGGAAAAGAGCTTAGAGGAGAGAGAAATTAATTTAAAATATTCTAGAGTTGTGAACAGTATCTCTACCTCTAACGAGATTACTATTGCAAGTGTATAATAAAGATGAAATACAAAATTCATTATAATTTATAATAAACTTTTGATCAACCTTCTTTATATTTAATAAAAAATTATATTTTATAAAAGCCATTGTAAATGCTCTTAATTTCCACCCCTCCACCGGAAAATGAATATTCATATTTCTCTATGGAAGACATATCCCTTGAGAGGGCGATCTAAGTGGGATTCATCCATAGTAAGGGTGTTGCCCAACCATATTAATTAATTTTTTAAATTTACTATTACGAGATCTCTATTGTAAACACCCCACAATTAAAGGGTCTTGCCCAAAATAACATGAATTATAATATGAATTAATGTTCTTTTAAAAAAATTCTGATCTTAAATTGATCTTTAGATAAATGCTTTAACTATAAAGATCACTTAAAAATAAGCACACAAACTATTGTAACCGAATGTAGTATATTAGATTGTAACTATATTTTTATTGTAAAATGGATCTAACATAATATACGAATCCATATCAGTTAAGGGTGTAACTGGTTAGATTTGGTTCGGTTTTGGACAAAATATAAGACCGAACCAATAACACCGGTTTTGGACAAAATATAAGACCGGACCAGTAACATCGGTTTTGCAATTTTTAAAACCGATTACGCACCAGTTACCCCCTTAAACCGGTACTTCTGGTTTTACCTGTTCCAGCCCGGTTTAGTCCTGTATTCCGATTTTAATATATTAAGTACATTCGTACTACTAATGTATTTATCAAAATAAATATATTAAGAATTTATTAGGCAATAAAATGTATTTATTATATATATTATATTTAAAACATATGATCAAATAAATATTCATGTTTAAGATTAAAATATTATGTTATAAATTATAACATACTATTTCATACATAATTATATATATTATATATAAAAAATTACTTAAAATATAAAATATATTATATATAATATTAAAAATTAATAAAATATATATAATATGTGAACAGGTCTGGTCCGATGTTGGAAAACATAAAATCAATTCCGGACCAAACCAACCGGTCCGATCTAAGCCGATTTTTCAGTTTTTTTAGTTTATTTTTACACCCTTAAGGTCAGTTTATGAATTTACTTTTGTATGAGATTTTTATAGTTATAACACTTCTCTAATCTTAAATGTACTGCTTCCCAATAGTAAATCTATGGTATTTACATCTTCATCCAGCTTTGGCGTAGACCTAACATTCAAGTGTTTAAATAGATGAGAATTCCGACTTTCTTTTATTTTATTTTATTTTTTCTTTCAAGAAATAAAGTCATGATGAGTTGCTTAACAGTTAAAAGGTCTTCCAATTAGTTAGTGAATAAATCTTATTCATTAAGTCCCATTTTTTCCAAAAAATAAATTAAGTAGAAATTTTAATTAAGACCTATATTGAGTGTTGTGAAAGTTGCTGGTCATAGGTTTTCATCTTGCTCTATCTTTCTACAGTTTATCTGTTTGCGTCAAAGCTCTTACATCATGTTTTCTGTACCTGATTGGGATCGCTTAATTCTCACTTAGCTCAACAATTGTTTTTTGGTTTTTAGTTTTCTCAAAAAAAAAAATTAATAATAAATAAATAAAATAGAGGGTGGGAGAGGAAAAAAAATAAGAAAACTTCAAATGTTTTAAAGTTTTCTATGCTTTAAAAGCACTTTAATTTTGATTTTACCGAACAAGAGTAAAGCCTTGTAAAAAACCAAAGTGAGGGCTCGCTCTTATTTTTTTAAATCATGGAGATCAAATAATAAAAAACTAAGGGACCATTCAAGATTTTCTAATAAGATATCATGATATTCTTACTTTCTAGTAGGATTTATACAAGGTATTATTTTTATTTTTTTTTCTAAAGGGTTAAGTTTATAGAAAAATAAATTTCGTGTTCGTAAATTGATGTGACTTAACGTGATATGTTCGAATTTTAAGACAAAATTAAAGAAAAATATAACTATACAAAAAAAAAAAAGAGGACGAGGAGGAGGAGGAAAAGCAATAACTTTATCAGGATTACAATATTAGTACACTACTTTGATATCATGTCCTTTACACTATTATATAGATCAAAATATAAAAATAATGGATGATTGACGTCGAGAAGAGGACGGCCACCACCGTGGGTACAAAGGAAGATTGTGGCCAAAGCACATATACGCTTTCTGTAAACAAGCTGTCACGCATTATATATATTTAATTTCTCCTCATTATTCTTTTACCACTAAGTTATTAAAAATTGATATATACTATCCCTCAAACCATTTAACTTTAGAACTGTTTTAGGTCATGATTTAGGATCTCTTTTCTTAACTTTTAAACATTACAATATGATATAAAAGAATGCATTAGTTTGTAAACTTTATCACGAGAACAATATTTCTTTGATTTCATGTCCCGACGGAGGTGTTTATATATATATATATATATATTTTTAGTGATTAAGGTAGTATTTTTTAATAATATTATAATTTTTTTTTTGTTAATTACTGTTAGAAAATGTATAAAAATGATGAATCGGTTAGTTATTAGTGGTTGCTAAAAATGTTATAATTATAATATATAAGATATGAGTAATTATTTAGTAATTGGTGATTTGTATTTAATTAAACTTTCTAATATTGTAATCCGTTCTTGTCGAGAAGAGGACCACATGCCCCATGCGTAAAAAGGAAGTTTGTGGCCAAAGCATGCATACGCTTTCTGTAAAGAATTAGCTGTCACGACTCACGCACCATCTTTGTGCCTGGACTTCAATTCGCTTTAATGCAATGAAGGAAGTTGCCCATCATATTCTTTCACCAAAATCTCCGTCCAAAAACAATATTTTAGTGATAAAGATATATATAAATAATTAATATATTATAATATAATTATTAAATTTAAAACTAAAGGGAAGCTACCCAAAAAGTTTGTGGCCAACGCATAAGCTTTTCGTAAAGCTGTCACAGGTTGTTATTAGTGTATTTTCAATATTTTCTTTATCTTGTATTTTAAAATATATTATCACAATAAGAAAAGATTCAATCTTTTAAAAATTATAAAATTATTTTTATTATAAAATAAATTTAACATATGATTTATAAATTTAAATTGATACCAACTTTCTTAGAAAATGAATGACTGATCCCGATAAGAGCCCGTCACCAATTGTATTCAATTGGCAAGGACTTGTCTTACCTAGCTACCGCTTGATTCTCTTGGAAGTTGCCAATTAAGAAAGAGCTTCAATTCATTCTGTGCTGTATGCGAGACTGCCAAATATATGGTCATGAAATATTTATATTTTATGAAGCGAAGTTTACCGGCACAAGTGGCTTTTTCTTCTTGAGAAAATGGATCCATAATATCTGGACGTTATTGATTTCATCATTTATGTCTAATTTGAATTTAGAGATGAGATTAATTGAGATAGTTTGTAAATAATACTAAAATTTGTAACTCATCGTAAAAAAATATATTTTAATAATATTTTATTCAACTTTTAACTCATCTCATCTATATAATCAAATGAAATCTTGTTACAAGTCTAAGGATTCGTGTGCCCCATGTTAATGACAATCAATTTTACAAATGATGAGTCATCAGACTCAAACACCTAATTAAATTTTTTAATTCCTGATTGTTGCCTTCAAGTAGTAGAGAAATTTTATCTCAAGATAAAGTAGTACTTGTCGTCACTCTACCATTTGCTCATAAACACGCTTGGTCTTGGCCATTTTCACTTGAGACTGGTTGTTGGAGGTAAAGTTAGTGTTGTCTACCAAAAGTTTATGAGAAATTAAAGTTGAAGAAAAAGAGGGGAAGACTTGCTAAAAATACATTATCAACAATGGTGAAAGCTAATCAATCTAAATAGGTGGCACAACCTTGATTGAATAGCTTTACCCATTATAGGAGATGTATTGTCGAATACAGAATATTAATGCACATAACATTCTAATGTAGGGACAGCTAGGAGATATTAGTACGGAAATTACATTCCACTGTAGGGATAACTCAATAGCATACAAGACGTAAAATAAGGGGAAGACTTGCAGACTTATTGACTTGGAAGAAAAAGAGAGGATGAAAATTATTGGATATGTATTGTAGGATGCACATGATGTTGCAATTTGCACATAACATTTCAATACAATGACAGCTTAGACATATCATTATGCATGGACTTCAATTCGCTGGAAAGCAATTGAGATAGGAAGTTGCACATCAGTTTCATTGTATTTGGCCCAATGAGATCACCATCAGGAAAATTGAAGTACTGATTATAGTCAAATTTATTAGGTCATGATTTAGGATGTGATCTATTATTTGTTTTTAACAAAGGACTCAATCAAGATATTCCTATCGAAATTATAACAAATAATATATTGAAATTATATATATATATATATCAAATTCCTCTAATTTACTCTTCTGAAAAGGCAACAATATTAAGAGCTTCTTTTAACTCTAATATTAATTAATATATTAATTATGACAATCTTTTATTCTAATCTTTTCTTTTTCACATATATATAAAGCATGCAACTATATATATATTTCGTAAACTTATACATTTTGGAAATAATAATAATAATAAAAATCAGTAATTAATAATAAAAACCAAAAACATATTCTAGAACTATTTATATATTTAAAGGAAATAATATTTTATTTATTATCATCCTCTTATATAAATATATATATTATATAATATAATTACTCTATTCCTTTCTATTCCATTCCTTCATAAACTCCCACACGAAGTGTGTGTATATATATATATATATATTTATATGATCATCATTTAATTTCAGCAATATGATTTTGTGTCTAAACAATCATTACTGATCTATTTTGAAATTTCTATATAAGATATCATGATTTTCTTTTTTAATTGTTAAGTTTGTAAAAGAAATCATATAATTTATAAATTATTGTAACTTGATGTAATACCTTAGAATTTTTTAAAATAAATGTAAATTAAAAGAAACTATAATATATATATATACACAACAAAAAACCATATTAATTAATTTGTAAACTTTACTATTATGAGATGTAAACTAATTATTTTGTAAAGACATATTTGCATAATATCATCTTAAATTTCATTTCATTATAATATGCATCTCCATATTTTTGTATAACTATGAATAGTACTTATACAAATTTGAAGATCAACTATTCACACTTTAAATATTATTTTACTAATTATTTCTCTCTCTCCTCTCTCTCTCTCTCTCTCTCTCTCAACCCTTTCCTCTTCTCCCTCCCTCAACAACACAACAAACCTTCACCTTCACTTTCATTTTATTATTACAATATATTCTATTTTTTAATCATTTTATTATATTTTTAATATAATATATTAAAAAAATTAGATTTTTTATTATTATATTTATATTATTAATGCCAAATGTATGTAGTGGATGCTAATTGTAAAATATATATAAAAAATTAATTTTAGGATAAAAATTAATAATAATAAAAATAATATTTTATTATTATTTTGACTCAAAAAAATTAATGTAAAAATGTTTGCAAAATCAATCTCTAAAAGATATGTTTTTAACATTTTGCATATACGTATACATAAATCAATACCAATACCAATACCAAAGCTCTTAAAATGTCATATTTTACACCATTAAATAGTTAAAAACAATAAGGAATAATTGAGCTCGAGAACTAGCTGGAAAGAGGCCCAGCGCGCAGCACCTTCAGCTAAAAAGACGTTATGCTGAAGTCAAGAGACTGATGACTTCACGCTTTAAAAAATAAAATAAAATTGTTTGTTTTTTTTACTTAAATATTTAGCTGTACGCGTTGTTTGGATCAACGGACAATACCTTAATTTTTTACTAAGAAAATTAAGAATCGAATCTCTGTCTCTCATGTATAAAAAATATATATAATTTATAAAAAATTTATTAAATTAAAAATAAATAAATAAATAACTATACAATTAAATTAAAAATTTATTAAATTAAAAATATAATTTTTTTACTTTTTGCAGGAAAAGAATTTAATTTTGATCTAGAAAAAACTTATTTTACATTTAAAAATAAAAGGAAGAACAATATTTCTTTTAAATTTAAAATGTCCTATTTTACATCATTAAATAGATAAAATTATAATTATAATAATAATAATGAATGATGGACCCCGAGAAGAAAATTATTCTTTAGTTTATAATATTTTAGTTTATATTATTCTTTGAATAGAAATGTTTAATTAGTTTATAAAAGAAAATTTATAAAAAAAAAAAACTACTTTCTAAACTTGCATTAGATTTTAAAACTTGAATTAGATCTCGATCGGCTACCAAATAGCAAATCGAAAATGAATAAACAAATAAATAAAAAAGAAAAAAGGAATGTGCCAAGAAGTTTCTCATCGTTCCTTTATAAATAAGTTATTAAAATTGATATATATTATCCCTCAAACTTTAAATTTTGAATTATGAACAATTTTAATTTGGATTTTAACTTTTGCCATTACATGCTATACACGTTGATGTAGTCCATTTCATGAGTGATTATTCACTTAATTAAAAAGAAATATATGATTAGATAAGATATTAAAAAAAAAAAAGTAAAAGGAAGAACAATATTTCTTTTAGATTTTAACATGTCCTAATTTACAGCATTAAATAGTTAAAAATAATAACCAATAATTGAGGTTGAGAAGAAACGAAGTTGATAACAAGTGTGAATGCTACGGTATTTATATAGTATCCAAATTGTGCATTGTTTATAGAGTACCCAGATGAGATGAAAACATCCCATCCTGGTATCCAAACCGGGCTAAATAATTTTCAAAACTTTGAAATGAAAGATTTGGAAGCCTCTTAACTCACTAAAAGAAAAATGATAGAAATTATAAGATGCGATAACCATTTTTAAGATCCAATAACAAAAACCATAGGAATGTTTTAAATTTCCCCTATAAGATTTGATGAAGCAGATTTAGGATTCTTACTTGCTACAATATATACAATGTTCTATATATATTTTTTATTTAAAGCGAAATTTTGTATGACTTGAAGATTGCATTCACCACTTTTCTTTTTTCTTTTAAAAAAAATTAAGGAAAAATGAGGAGAAAGATAAATGAAGTAAAATAAGAAAATACGCGAAATAGAATAAACATGCAATTAAAGACCAACCATTTTCTTTTTCAATATCATAATCCCATTGAATGCTTCTTTTGCAATTCTATAAAGACAGAAGGAGCTATGAACTTGCATATATATATATATATATATTTGAGGGAGGATCGATCATGTGTAATTTTTCTAATATAATTAATTTCCTATATATATATTGAATTAGATACACCTATATATTAGGAAGTTGCCAAAGTATTTTCTCACAACTTTCTTCCACAAATTCGTATTCTTTATATAATGTTGACCATTGACTTGGATTATAAATAGGTTTAGGAAAGACAAAAATTAAAATAAATAATAATATTTCACTTGATTTGAATAGAAGGATTAGAGAAGAGGCGTTAGAAGGTTGGAAGAATTTTCCACACCAAAGGTAAAAGTAGCTGCACTCCTTATTATTTTAACAAATTCCTTATATAATAATTGAGGAAGTTGCTCACCATTTTCTTTTACCAAATTCTTTGTATTTGAACTAATGAGATCACCATCAAGAAAGAAAAAATAAAATAAAATAAATTGAAATACTGTTTATAGTCAAATTTATTAGCCATCAAGTACTAATGGAAATAATAAGTAGTAAGAATTGCTTATAGAATTAATAATTAATAATTCAAAATATAATTTAAAAAGCAACCTAATTCCCAATGAAGATCAACCCTTGGTCTAAATTAAATTGTCACATCATTTCTAACAAAATATAGTCAATAAGTCAAAAGGTATAGGAGCAACAATGTTTCTCTTAGATTCAAAATGTACTTTCTAATTAATTTACAATATTAAAGAGTTAAAAAATAGTAATAAAGAATGATTGACCACGAGGAGTGGCTGACCAGGATGGGTAAAAATGAAGTACTTGATGAAGAAGTTTGTGGCCAATGCTGCAATGGTAAAGAATTAGCTGTCACGCGAGAAGAGACCCACCACCTTGGATAAAAGAAAGGAAAAACCTTGAGGCCGGTCGGGTGTGAAATTAATTTTCACACCGGCTAATCATAAAGTGCCACGGTAGGCATCTCAAAGCAATTGAATTGGATCCGCATACACCCAATCCACTTCTTCCTCTTCTTCTCTCTCCCTCTCCCTCTCCCTCCCCCCATCTGCACTGAAGATGCCGAAGGAACTGCACCAAAAACCTCTCCCTCTCCTTCTTTCTCTCCCTTTCCCTCGCTCATCTGCACTCAAGACGCCGAAGGAAGGCCAACGAATTCTCTGTCAGTCAGCTCCTCCTGTTGCCGACTTCATAATATGGAAGAAAATTGTGGTGATAGCTCCAGTCACGCTACAGTTAATCATCTACCATAACCTGTTGAAGTACCAAAGACAATTTCTTCATAAAATAACATAACTTTAAACCAACAACAACCCCATCCTCAGTTTGCTCACGAAGAAAAAGGAAAAGAACATAATAAAAGGACATAAACGGGGGGAAAACAACATTTATACCTGCTACTTCCTCTTCCAACCCCTTTTTCTCGATAAAAATACCATTGCATAAAAAAAGAAAATGAAGAACCAATGAACCCTGGTCCTTGCCTAGAAAACGAGTCGCTGAACCCACAAAAAAAAAAAAAAAAACATAAGAGTGAAAAAAAAAAAACAGAGTTCCAGTGTAAAAGAGATTTTAAATGTATTGTGGTGGAAAGACGAAAGTTCTGAGGTTTTTGTTTTCAAAGCAAATCACCAAAAGAGAACGTAATGATCTTTCATTTTCAATTTTCAAATTTGTTTTTGTTTGAAAGTAGTCATCAATATGGTTTACCAGTACTTCATTATCACAAGGAAAGTGGAAAGAAGAGTCGAGCCCCATCTTCGAATAAGCATCGGTGACCATCAAATGAATGAAATTTTGAACATAGAATCAGCTTGATAATGTCCATAATCAAATGGGTTTCAAGCTAAAACTTTGAAAAAAAGAGTTGCCTTTTGTGCTTGGAATTACAGACCAATGGCTCAAAATTTTACGGCGAAGTGAGAAAAAAATTATGTGCATATATTAAAGTATGAATTTCGAACTGGTGGGTTGCAATTTACTCAGAGAGAGAGATCGGAGTGGGACTGTACAGCAAGCACGATAGAGATGGGGAGGGAGAGAGGAGAGGCCGATCAGGTGTATGCCGGTCCAGTTTAATTGCTTTTAGGATGCCTACGTGGCAGTTGATGATTGGCTGGTGTGAAAACTATTTTCACACCCGACCGGCCTGGAGTGCCACTCTAAAAGAAAAGCTGCTGAAAAGTTTCTGGCCAATGCATAATGTTTTACTTTTTTGTAAAGTTGTCACGCGTTATTACTGTGCACTCCTCGTCAAGTCCTTGATCTTTGTCTGATCCTCCCTGCCACTGTCACGCTCTTTCATTTCAACTTTCTCAATTCCTAAATGAATAATACTTTATCCACAGAAGATGGTGAATGTGGCCACCGATTATATTTTTTAATTTTTTTAATATATTTTTTTTTACTTAATGATTAAAAAAATATTTTTAAATGATATTGTGATTTTTTTTATTTTTAAAAAATATTTAAATATATTAAAAAATACATATAAAAAATGAAAAAAAAAAGAAATTTTATTTTACCTTCTCGGTGGCGTTTCTCTGTGGACGTAGCAGCGTCCAAAATATCTAGTTATCGTATTATAATTTTTATGGATTATAACTTTAAAGGGTTTGGATTTTTATTTTATTTTATTTTTTCCTTACATAGTAATTTTATAATTCTAGAGTTGTGTTTAGTTTAGAAATGTTATAATTATAAAGATATTCACAAAAATAAATTCTCAGATTAATTTAATTTTATATGATATATTATATATACTTTATTATAAAAATAACTTTACTACACAACATACCATATCAAATTATGTATATTTATAAATTTATTTTTATGAAATCTATTTTATAGTTAAATAATTTCTCTATTTGTGAATATACTTGGAAGCTTTGATCTAACTATTTGATCACAACTATTTGGTTAGTTTATTCAACTTCATTAAGCTTAGTTACATAATATTTTACTTTATATTATTCTTTAAATAGAAATGTTTAGTTTATAAAAGAAAATTTATAAAAAGCTACTTTCTAAATTTGCATTAGATTTTAAAACTTGAATTAGATCTCAATCGGCTACCAAATAGCAAATCGAAAATGAATAAACAGATAAATAAAAAAGAAGCTTCTCCTCGTTCTTTTAACAATAAGTTATTGAAATTGATATAGACTATTTCTCAAACTTTAAATTTTGAATTAGGAACAATTTTAATTTGAATTTTAACTTTTGCTATTACATGCTATACACGTTGATGTGGTCCATTTCATGAGTGATTATTCATTTAATTAAAAAGAAATATATGATTAGAAAAGATAAACAAATAAAAGGAAGAATAATATTTCTCTGAGATTTTAAAATGTCCTAATTTATAGCACTAAATAGTTAAAAATAATAACAAATGATTGAGCTTGAGAAGAAAGGATGTTGATAACAACTGTAAAACCTTTTTTAAAAGAGGCATATATAGTCATGAGGTCTCGCTTTTTTAGCAAAAGACCATTAATATCTGAAGTTCATGCCATTCGGATGACACCCTTTTATTTTGTACTCCTGCAAATGGCCCCAGACCTTTAATGTCCAAGTCCGTGGATTGCGTATAAGGAATATTTATTTTAAAATTATTACAATTATAAAAATATTTATGAAAATAAATTCATAAATTAATTTAATTTTATATGATATATTAGATTTATTTACCATAAAAATAATTTTACTATATAACATATCATATCAAGTCATGTATGTTTGTAAATTTACTTTTATGAAATTACCTCCATGTGGTATCTATCTTGTATAGTGTTTATCAACTTAGATCAATACTATATGGATTATCTTCACGTGATGTCTATATTGTGCAGTGTTTATCAATTTAGATTGTCTCTGAATAACCAAAACAATTACGTATATGCATGAAATTTGTTCCTTCTCAAATAAAGCGGTGTGTAGAATGGTTGAAAACATCTCATCCAAATCGGGCCTAAATAGTTTTCAAAGCTTTGAAACAAAGGATTTGGAAGGCTCTTAACTCACTAAAAGAAAAAATATAGAAATTATAAGATGCAATAACCATTTTTAAGATCCAATAACAAAAACCATAGGATTGTTTTAAATTTCCCCAATAAGATTTGATGAAGCAGATTTAGGATTCTTACTTGCTACAATATATACAATGTTCTTTATTTGTTTTTATTTAAATCGGAATTTTGTATCACTGGAAGACTACATTAACCATTTTTATTTTTGTTTTACAAAAAAAAAAAAAGTGAGAAGAAACAGAAATGAAGTAAAATAAAAAAGTACGCGAAATAGAATAAACATACAATTGACAACCATCCATTTTCTTTTTCAATCCCATAATCCCATTGAATACTTATTTTGCAGTTCTAAAAACGTAAAAGGAGATGTGAACTTGCATATATATATATATATATACACACACACATATATATTAGGAAGTTGCCAAAGTATTTTCTCACATCTTTTTTCCACAAATTCGAATTCTTTCAATAATGTTGACCATTGACTTGGATTATTTTTCTATGCAGGAAAGTTTCTCATCTTTAATACGTAAATTGTTGTGATTTGATATAATATATATATATATATACACACACACATATATTAGGAAGTTACCATGTGAACTTGCAGATATATATATATATACACACACATATATTAGGAAGTTGCCAAAGTAGTTTCTCACATCTTTCTTCCAGAAATTTGAATTCTTTCAATAATGTTGACCATTGACTTGGATTATTTTTCTATGCATGAAAGTTTCTCATTTTTAATACGTAAATTGTTGTGATTTGATATAATCTATATATATATATATATATACACACACATATATTAGGAAGTTACCATGTGAACTTGCAGATATATATATACACACACACATATATTAGGAAGTTACCAAAGTATTTTCTCACATCTTTCTTCCACAAATTCGAATTCTTTTAATAATGTTGACCATTGACTTGGATTATTTTTCTATGCAGGAAAGTTTCTCATCTTTAATACGTAAATTGTTATAATTTGATATAATATATATATACACACACACACACATATATTAGGAAGTTGCCAAGTATTTTCTCACATCTTTCTTCCACAAATTCGAATTCTTTCAATAATGTTGACCATTGACTTGGATTATTTTTCTATGCAGGAAAGTTTCTCATCTTGAATACGTAAATTGTTGTGATTTGATATAATATATATATATACACACATATATTAGGAAGTTGCCATGTGAACTTGAAGATATATATATATATATATACACACACATATATTAGGAAGTTGCCAAAGTATTTTCTCACATCTTTCTTCCACAAATTCGAATTCTTTCAATAATGTTGACCATTGACTTGGATTATTTTTCTATGCAGGAAAGTTTCTCATATTGAATACGTAAATTGTTGTGATTTGATATAATATATATATATATATATACACACACATATATTAGGAAGTTGCCAAAGTATTTTCTCACATCTTTCTTGCACAAATTCGAATTCTTTCAATAATGTTGACCATTGACTTGGATTATTTTTCTATGCAGGAAAGTTTCTCATATTGAATACGTAAATTGTTGTGATTTGATATAATATATATATATATACACACATATATTAGGAAGTTGCCATGTGAACTTGAAGATATATATATATATATATATACACACACATATATTAGGAAGTTGCCAAAGTATTTTCTCACATCTTTCTTCCACAAATTCGAATTCTTTCAATAATGTTGACCATTGACTTGGATTATTTTTCTATGCAGGAAAGTTTCTCATCTTTAATACGTAAATTGTTGTGATTTGATAGAATATATATATATATAGACACACACACATATATTAGGAAGTTGCCAAAGTATTTTCTCACATTTTTCTTCCACAAATTCGAATTCTTTCAATAATGTTGACCATTGACTTGGATTATTTTTCTATGCAGGAAAGTTTCTCATCTTTAATACGTAAATTGTTGTGATTTGATAGAATATATATATATATATATATATATATATATATAGACACACACACATATATTAGGAAGTTGCCAAAGTATTTTCTCACATCTTTCTTCCACAAATTCGAATTCTTTCAATAATGTTGACCATTGACTTGGATTATTTTTCTATGCAGGGAAGTTTCTCATCTTTAATATGTAAATTGTTGTGATTTGATATAATATCTTTTAATTTATTTAAATTTAAATTAAAATAAAATAAAATTAAAATAAAATGAGTTAAAAAAAAAATCTTGTTAGTTTGTAAACTTTACTATAATGAGATCTATATGTGAACTAATATTTTTTTAAAAACTTTTTGTTCGTATACCCACCCTCTCATTAGGGATGTAAAAAAAAAATCGATAAACCGGTAAATCAGACTGGACCGGACCAAACCGGTGGCATCGGTCCGGTCTCAAGGTTGGTTCGATCCAGTACCGATTTTAGTTTTCTTAAAACTGGTCAAAATCGGTCCAGTTTCAATTTTTCTTTTTTAAAAACCGGACCGGACTTATTTATATATATATATTTTTTAATTTTTTATATTGTATATAATATTTATATATAATATATAACTATATATAAAATAGTTTTGTATTATATAATAAATTACTAATTAATATAATATTAAATTTTAAAATTTTATATCATTTTGCTTATTGTATTAATAGTTATACTAATATTATATAGTGTATATTAATAGTTATATTAATATTATATCACTATATATTATAATATACTATAATATATCATTATATTATATATTATAATATATCATTATAGTCTATAATACAATTATAATATATACTATAATATACTATATTATATATATTATATAATATATAATATAGTACATTAAAACTGGTAAAACCGGACCGAAAACCGGTAAAACCAAGGGACTATTTCAAGATTTTCTAATATGATATCATGATATCTTGCTTTCTAGGACTTATACAAGGTATTATTTTTATTTTTTCTAAAGGGTTAAGTTTATAAAAATTCAAATTTCATATTCGTAAATTGATTTGACTTAATGTGATATGTTTGAATTTTAAGATAAAATTAAAGAAAAAAAGAACTATACAGAAAAAAGAAGAAGAAGGAGGAGGAAGAGGATGAGGAGGAAAAGGAGAACAACAATATTTGTACATTACTTTGATATCATGTCCTTTACACTATTATATAGATCAAAAAATAAAAATAATAGATGGTTGACGTCGAGAAGAGGACGGCCACCACCGTGGGTAAAAAGGAAGATTGTGGCCAAAGCAAATATACGCTTTCTGTAAAGAAGCTGTCACGCATTATATATTTAATTTCTCCTCATTATTCTTTGACCACTAAGTTATTAAAAATTGATATATACTATTCCTCAAATAGAACGGTTTTAGGTCATGATTTAGTATCTCTTTTCTTAGCTTTTAAACATTACAATATGATATAAAAAAATGCATTAGTTTGTAAACTTTATCACGAGAACAATATTTCTTTGATTTCATGTCCTTTACACTATTATATAGATTAAAAAAATGATAATGGACGATTGATGTCGAGAAGAGGACCACCACTATGGGTAAAGCATATATATGTTTTCTGTACAGAAGCTGTCACGCACTATATATCATATAAAATTTGAAACTTTTAAATTGAAAAATATTTATACTTAAATGGTGTTTAAATATTGAAATGAGATGAAACTGTTTAAAATATTTGTGAAATCAAACCAGGCCTAAGCGATTCATGTGCCACATGTTAATTGGTTGATTGAACTTCGTTATGCTTCATTGCATAGTATTCTAGTTTATAGTATTCTTTACATGGAAGCTTCTCTTGGACATTCCTTTATCAATAAGTTATTCCCTCAAGAAAAATTCTATTTGCAGTTTCTATTTAAAAATTGCATATACAAGTCTTTTATTAAATGAGAAAAAATATCATTGTAAGAATGATATTTTAGTAATTTAAAAAAAAATTAGAAATAAAATTATCTATACTTGTATTACAATTTCCAAATGAAGATTATATGTAACCTTGCTCCTCTCTCAAACTTTAAATTTTGAATTAGGGACAATTTTAATTTTTGGCATTACGTGCCATACATGTTGATGTAGTCCATTTCTTGAGTGATTATTCTTTTTCCTTAAAAAAAGATATGATTAGAAAAAATAGTTAAAAATAGATTTAAAAATGCACTAATTTACAGCATTAAATAGTTTAAAATAATAACGCTCGAGAAAAAGCAAGTTGATAACAACTGTAAAACCTTTTTATAATTATAATATATAAGATATGAGTAATTAGTTAGTAATTGGTTATTTGTATTTAATTAAACTTTCTAATATTGTAATCCGTTCTTGTCGAGAAGAGTACCACTTGCACCATGCGTAAAAAGGAAGTTTGTCACGCACCATCATTGAAGGAAGTTGCCCATCATATTCTTTCACGAAAATCTCTGTCCAAAAAAAATATTTTAGTGATAAAGATATATGAAAATAATTAATATATTATAATATAATTATTAAATTTAAAACTAAAGGGAAGCTACCGAAGAATTAGCTTGATATTTGTAATAATACAGGTTGTTATTAGAGTATTTTTAATATTTTCTTTATCTTGTATTTTAAAATATATTATCAAAATTTATTTATTTTTTATTTTACATATTAACTTTTACAATATATCATATATCAACTTATCTAATTTTTCTTTATATTATTTAAATATTATACTTTTTAATATTTTTTATGCATTTCAAATATTTTCTAACTACTAATGGTATTCTTTGCATAATATTTAAAATTATTCCCTCAAACTTTAAATTTTGAATTAGGAATAATTTTAATTTTAATTATAAATTTAGACATTACGTGCCATACACTCGATTTAAAAATGTATATGATTAGAAAAAATAGTTAAAAATAGATTTAAAAATGTACTAATTTACAGCATTAAATAGTTTAAAATAATAACGCTCGATCGAGAAGAAAGGAAGTTGATAACAACTGTAAAACCTTTTTTTAACATCCAAAAAAATTATTTTAGTGATAAAGATATATAAAAATAATTAATATAATTATTAAATCTAAAACTAAAGGGAAGCTGCCGAAGAAGTTTGTGGCCAACGCATGCATACGCTTTTTGTAATTTGAATATAGTGTTATGATTGACATGCCAAGCATGGTTGTTGCCGAGAAGTTTCTCTTCTCTTACCCACTTCTGAGATATCTATGCATGGGAGAATTTAAATTGAGATGCAGCCTGAAGGTCTGACACGGGGAAAATTGGGGAAGCCCACTTAGCCATGCGCATCGGTGTGTCCTTGTAGATTTATATTTTAACTATATATATATATATTTTTTTTTTTTGCAGTAAATGAATTTAATTTTGAATTAGAAAATACTTATTTTTTATTTAAATTTTATCATTTAATGCAATTTGATGTAATGTTGAAGATTATTCATTTAATTAGAAACATATATGATTAGAAAAGATTAAAAATAAAAAGAAGAACAATATTTCTTATTTTAAAATATCCTTTACACCATTAAATAGATAAAAATAAAATAACGAATGATTGACCTCGAGAAGAGCCCACCACAGTGCGTACTGAAGAAGTTTGGCCACGTTAATCTTTGACCAAGGCATAGTTTTTCTTGTACAGCTGTCACGCGTTATTTATGTCAAAATATTATAAAATTATTTTTATTACAAAATAAATTTAACATATGATTTATAAATTTAAATTGATATCCACTTTCTTAGAAAATGAATTGACTGATACCGAGAAAATGAATGTAAAGTATAACTAAGAGTTTTATTAGGTAAAGTCGTGTACTAATCTGCGTATTAATACTGATTTTTTTATATTTAAATTTTAAATTTTTATTATTTTTAATAAAATCTATTTTTTAACCGATCATATTAAATTAATACATATATTAATACACAATTATACTTATAGCTAAATTTTTTCTATAACTATTTGCAAATATATAGTCGCCAAATATTTATATTTTATCAAGCGAAGTTTCCCGGCACAAGTGGCTTTTTCTTATTGAGAAAACAGATCCATAATTTGTGGATGTTATTGATATAATCATTTATGTTTAATTTGAATTTAGAGATAAGATGAATTAAAATAGTTTATAAATAATAACAAGATTTGTAAATTAAAATTTATAAATAATAGTAAAATGAGTTGAAATGATCTTCGAATCCAAACAGAGTATTTTAGCAATATGATTTTGTGTTTAAACAATCATTACTGATGATCTATTTCGATATTTTTCAATAAGATATTATGATATATATATTTTTTGTACTGTTAAATTTATAAAAGAAATTACATAATTTATAAAATGACTTGATTGATATACTTTAAAATTTTTTAAAATTTATAAATCTCATAAAATTAAAAAATATATTTTAATTTTATGAGATTTATATGTTAACTATATTTTTCTTTATTTTTTGCAGTAAATGAATTTAATTTTGATCTAGGAAAAATTTATTTTTGATTTAAATTTGATCATTTAATACAATTTGATGTAATGCATTGAAGATTATTCATTTAATTAGAAATATATATGATTAGAAAAGATTAAATGATTAGAAAAGATTAAAAATAAAAAGAAGAACAATATTTCTGATTTAAAAATATCCTTTACACATTAAATAGATAAAAAAAATACTAATAATAATAATGATTGACCTCGAGAAATGGCGGCCACCGGCTCTGCCTGGACTTCGTGACTTGAATACTTATTTCGAGTTTCATGGCATGGGTTTGAGAGCTGGTGAGAGAGACCTCGAGAAATGGCCCACCACAGTGCGTACTGAAGAAGTTTGGCAGTGAATCTTTTGAACAAGGCATACGTTTTCTTGTACAGCTCTCACGCGTTCTTTACTCCAACAAAAAGGAGTTTTTTTTTTTTTTTTTAGTTTGTAGTTTTCTCAAATAATAAAAAAAAAAATAGAGGGAGGATGAAGAAAAAATAAGAAAAAAATTTAATTTTTTAAAAATTATAAAATTATTTTTATTATAAAATAAATTTAACATATGATTTATAAATTTAAATTGATACCCACTTTCTTAAAAAATGAATGACTGATACCGATAAAATGAATGTGAAGTATAACTAATTGTAAATATATGGTCGAGAAATATTTATCTTTTATCAAACGAAGTTTTTGGCACAAGTGGCTTTTTCTTCCTGAGAAAACAGACCCATAATATCTGGATGTTATTGATATCATCATTCATGTCTAATTTGAATTTAAATAGTTTATAAATAATAACAAGATTTGTGAGTTAAAATTTTTTAATAATAGTGAGATGAGTTGAGATGATCTTTGAATCTAAATAAAGTATTCCAGCAATACGATTTTGTGTCTAAACAATCATTATTGATAATTTATTTCGATATTTTCTAATAAGACATCATGATATGTTTTTTTTTTTTTTTTTTTTTTGAGCTGTTGAGTTTATAAAAGAAATTACATGATTTATAAACTAAAATGACTTGATTTGATATACTTTAAAATTTTTTAAATGAAAATAAAATAAAAGAAACAAGAAAAAACCATATTAATTAATTATTAAACTTTATTATTACGAGATCTCTATCTAAACTAAACATGTTAATTTTAGTTTGTGTTCAATTAAAAAATTAATTTTTTATTTTAAAATGTCCTAATTTACACCATTAAATAGTTAAAAATAATAACAAATGATTTGAGTTCGAGAACTAGAAAGAGTCGACACAGCACCATGAGTTAAAAAAGACGTTGCTGAAGTAAAGAGTACGATGGCTTCATGCTTTTTTGTAAGGATATTGGACCCCATAATATATTATATTATCTTTGAAAAATGTTACAGATGTGGGAACAGCATCTTTGCTAAAATAGAGTATAGTGACTCTGAAGGTTGACAAGAAGTAGTGGCCGACGAGTAATTTCTTCTTTCTTTGCCCCCCCTTTATTTTCTATAATTATTTATTTGCCATAACTAGCATTACTCTATAAATCGACCTCTTTGTAAATGGTAATCGCACATACGTACTGAGATCTCAATATGACTTCTAATTCCATGGCCTTTCAATTTGGAGCTTCTTCCTCTTCTTCACCCTCTTCATTTCCTTTCATCCGTGTAGAGAATTATGATGTATTTTTGAGCTTTAGAGGTGAAGATGTTCGTGATAACTTTATTTCCCATCTACACAAAGCTTTGGTTGAAAAGAGAATCAATACTTACATTGACTACAATCTTGAAAGAGGAGAGGAGATTTCACCAGCACTTTTCAAAGCTATTGAAGGGTCAATGATTTCTATTATTGTACTCTCTGAAAATTATGCTGAATCTAAATGGTGTTTAGACGAGCTATTGAAGATTCTTGATTGCAATGAAACAATAAAACAAATTGTTCTACCAATTTTTTTCAAAGTAGATCCATCAGAAGTACGACATCAAAAAGGGATTTTTGGAAGATCCTTTGATAAACTTGGAGATAAGCTTAAGGATAATGCAAATATGCTGAAATGGAAAAAAGCTTTGGAAAAAGTAGCCAATTTCTCTGGTTTCCCATCAGCAAACTTCCGGTAAGTTTTACCAATATATACTTTATCATGTGTATGTGCATGTTATATTTGAGATATTGATGAGGAAAATTGAGATAAATATTCCAAGATCTGACATTGGGGAACTGGTGAAGATAAAATACTATACAAAAGGAAAATAATTTGATATTTATGATTATTTTTGGCATTGAATAGTTATATGCAAAACGTAGTCAAATTTTAGAAGCCCTTTTGATTCTGGGATTAAATATCTACTACCACTACCAAGAAGTTCCTCCTACATGCAACGCTGTATCCACTTTTTTAAACTTATACAAGGAGCTCCATCATCATCCACAATCTACCTGCAATTAGTTATACTTTATATTTAAAATGACTTCTTCCAACGCATCACCGGGACTCCTTTTCTCTTCCGAGAAATGATTTGTGCAGTCGGCAAATGCAGTCGGCGTGCAATCGTTTTGAAAAAAATAAATTAATATGGGACCTATATGAAAAAAAAAATTATTTTTATAATTTTTTTTATTCATTCTGTACAACCATGAAAAAAAAAATATTTTTATAATTATTTATTTATTTATTCCGTACAAGCCGACTGCATTTACTGACTGCGTCTAGCAAAGCCCCCAAAGGACCCGCCAACCGACAGATTGTTGTCAATTAAGCTGTTTTTGTTTTTGTTTTTTTTAATTTATATATAAATTAGTTAATATATAAGTAAAGTCCTTTTGTCCTCTTACTACCGACTGTTCTTTTATCCACAGCATCGACTGCAAATCTTTTCACCCCCTTTCACTTGGCTCTGAGTTCTCCACCGACAGATTATAACATTAAAAAAATATTTATATTTTAATGAGAAATATATATAAAATAAATTTATAAATTAATATAATATAAAATAATTATTTTTATCATAACATCAAGCTTATTTATAGTATAAATTATATCAATTTATTAATTTAATTATATCAACAGCAGCTTTTATTTCCATATATTCTTAATTTGAAAAACAAAGAAATTTGAGATATATTACAAGATTATAACTTTACGCACCAAAATTACTAAGTGTATTTTCTACAGCCAACTTTACGCACCAAAATGCAGAAGCCTTCAGTTCATAAAAATTTGTGGTCATATTGATTATGTTTTTCTTCGTAATAACGTTTTTAAAACTCAAACTGCGGTATTTTTTTATTTTACATCATAGATTAAAAAAATCTAATTTATACCATAAGATATTGCATATATTTACCGGTTAAATTGGTCGAGCGGCACATTCTTCATATATATACCCTTCATATAAATATATATATATTTACCGGTTAAATTGGTGGACCGTTGGAGAGTATGCATGTATTTGGAGTTTTCAGACAACATGGAGGGACTTAGAGTCGTGAGATGGCTGGAGGAGCTTGGAGTCATGAGCTGGGAGGTGTAGTGCTTTCAGTTTTGGTGGTCTCTGCACCTGGTTGGACGGAGGGCGCCGCACGGAGAGGGAGCAGCAGCAAGAAGCGATGGAACCCTAAGGCTCTCCCTTTGGGCTGGGTTTTGTTTTGGGCTGGGATGTTTTGTTTGGGCTGGGCACGGTGGTGTTTCCTTTAGCGGCTTTTTTGTTGTTTTTGTGTTCTTTTGTTTGTTTTAATTGGTAGTAGGTTTCTGTCTCTAGGACCGAGGGTCCGTAGAGTTTAGTACTCCACTCCTTGAGAGGGAGAGTTGTGGTGGTCTAAGACAGAGATTTAGTCTCTCAGGCGGTTAGTCTGGAGGCCTGTCTCCTAGACGGTTAGTCTGAAGGTTTGGACAAGACCCTATCAACCACAAAGAAATTTGTGGGTTGAAGAGTGTGAAAAGTTTAGATTTTGACTTGTATTTTGCAGGTTAAAAATTGTAATTGTCTGCTTTCTCGATGAATGAAACTGTTTCTCTTTAAAATATATATATATATATATATATACTAGTAGTGGAGGGATGTTTGCCTAGTTGTGAGAAAATAATCTAATAATAAAATAATATACATGCCAAAATAAAGTAACATATATATCATAATAACATATATGCCAAAATAAAATTATTTTTGTTTGGTTGTATTTTCGTGTATTTTAATTGAAAGATTATTTTATTTAATATAATTAGTGATTTTGTTGTTTTAATTTTAACATGTTTAACATGTTATTTGTTGTATTATTTTATGATTTATAAATTATAAAATTTATTTTGATGTTCTTTATTGATATTAATTATTTTTTTACATTTAAATTACTCTTTACTTTAAATTATTTTATTATTGGGCTTAATTATTATTTTTTTATTAATATTGAGCTGTAGTATTTTTATTTAATTTTTATTGTACATTTTTACCTTGTTAGACTTCTATTTTCAGGTGAGCTTTGATTTAGTGGATTTTTTCTTTGTTTTCGAGCCAAGTCCTTTCAGTTTTCGAGCTCAGCCCGTGTACCATAAGCCCAGGCCCCTTATTCCCTTAAACGGCGCCGTTTTGGTCCATGCCCTTAGGCCTTTCTTTCTTTCTTTCTTCTTCCTCCTGCTGGCGCGGCGGCGCCGACTACTTCTCCCCCTTCATTTTCATTTTTTCTTCCTCTGTTTTCCGTGTGTTGCTGCTGCTGCTTCTCCCTGTTTCTACTTCTTTTCATTTCTTTTGTTTTCTCTTCTTTTCTTCTTCTCCGACCGCGCACCACCTGGTTCTTCTTCCTCTCATTTTCGTGTTTTTCTTCTGCATATCTGGACTGCCGAAGCTCCTCCATTTTCATCTGGTTAGCTTGCTTTTTATTCCTATGTTTTGGTTTCTTTTTTTTTTGAACAAATCGAGCATTTCTTCTCCTCTCTTTCGGTCCCAGACCAAGAGAGCAAAGCCACTGACCTCACCACGAAAACTACCGTCGAGCAACCAGCCGTGCCCAGCTACCCAACCTCCACCGAAAGCCACAGCAGCCCAGCAACGCCGCACAGCTCTTCCCCACACGGCAACAAACAGCTTGAAGCCTCTGTTTTGCTTCCTAAAAACAGAGCAAATGCTCCACCATGCCCAACCAACGAGGGCACAAAGCTGCGGAGCCACCGTGAGCTTCCACCTTCGGATGCTGTCTTGGTTAATGCTCAGCCATTTTTCGTCGTTTCCAGCTACTGCCATATTCATCCATCTCCTCGATGAGAAGTTCTCCCTCACACTGATCTCTATCCATTTTCCCACTCTCTCTCACTTACCTCTTAAGCTTTCGGTCTCTCTCTCATAATGCTCTCTCTGTAGCTCAGCCGCATGCCACCCTCAGCTCCGTCGCCTCTCTTCCACGGCTTCTCTGCATTTTTTGTAAGTCCCTTTGCTGCCGCCAACTTGCTTCTTCTAGTGGCTGTGTGTGTGAGGAGTGCTCTGTTTTTGACAAGGAAGAACAGGGGTTGGTTCATGGTGTGGAGGAGCTCATGGCGTCACCTATTGGTGGTGGTTTCCGATGCAGAAATTTCATGGAATGAGGGTGGTGGCGTACAAGAATGAGCTTGATGTTGGGGTCTTGGCAGCGTTGGATGGTGCGAAGCTACGGCGTCAAAGGGGAGGAACACGAGCTGTGTAATTTCCTCATAAAATCATGGATAAAACTGGAAAAAAATATGTTAGACGAAAAAGTATTCATTCAAACATCCGCACTTTATATCTAGAAGATATATATATATATATATATATAGTCCAATCCCTACCACCAATACAAATTAAGCTGCATTAATTAGTACGTACTTGACTTACGGTCAACCCATAGAAAAATTGGGATTCAGGTCGACAAATATTAAGGATCATATGAATGTTGTAACTTCTTCGTACCCTACCAATAATGTCGACATTTATTACATGAGAATAAAATTCATGTGCCTAAATCATGTCCCCATGTATTTAAAGAAGAGCAAGTCAAATTCATGATTTTTCTTTTAATCTTTTTGCATTGGTAGGGACGAGTCTGAATGTATCCAGAAGATTGTTGAACAAGTCTCAAGCAAACTACCAAATCGTACACGCTTGCATGTTGCGGATCATCCGGTTGGGTTGGAGTCTCGTGCAGAATATATAATTAATACGCGTTTAGGTATTGAGATCATTAATGAGACACGCATGATAGGGATTTTTGGTATTGGAGGAATTGGTAAAACAACTATTACAAAAGAGGTGTTTAACCGCATTGCTAATCAGTTTGAAGGGAGTTGTTTTCTTGCCAATGTTAGAGAAAATTCAAAAACAAAAAAGCGCAGTCTCGTGAAGTTGCAAAAGAAAATTCTTTCTAATATACTAAGAGATCCAAAGGTTGAGGTCGATGATGTTGATCAAGGAATCATTCTGATACAGGAGAAACTTGGCTGTAAAAAAATCCTTTTGATTCTTGATGACGTTGATGATCTGGACCAATTAAAATATCTAAGTGGGAGATCCGATTGGTTTGGATTGGGAAGTCGAATCATCATAACAACAAGAGATGCGCATCTACTAGTGCAGCTTGATTTTGGTAATTGGAAAACATATTCTATGAATACATTGGATTCTCAAGACGCTCTTAAGCTCTTTTCCTGGCATGCCTTCAAGCGTGACCAACCGGATAATGATTTTGTGGAACTCACAAAACTTGCAATGCAATATGCTGGTGGCCTTCCGCTCGCTTTGATTGTGGTAGGCTCAAATCTACGCGGAAGAGATAGATGTTTTTGGAAAAGCGAATTGGAAAAGTACGAAAGAATTCAACATAAAAAGATCTATGATATACTCAAAATAAGTTACGATGGATTAGATTATCATACAAAAAAGATTTTTCTTGACATTGCATGTTTCTTCAAAGGATACAACAGAGATTATGTCACTAAAATATTGAATGGTTGTGGTTTCTTTACCGATGCTGGTATCAAAAAACTCGAAGATAAATGTCTCATAACTAATAATGTATGGCGACTGGGGATGCATGACTTACTAGAAGATATGGGTAGAGAAATTGTCCGACAAGAATCACCCGAAGAACCTAGCAAGCGGAGTAGATTATACTTTCATGAAGATGTTCGTGAAGTACTTGAAAAAAATAAGGTAAGATTTTCCCTAGAAATATAATTCTACTTCCGAGTTCTTTTGTTTTTTTTTGTTTTTCAATTGAAGCTATTATTAAATTAAAAGAAATGGATCCAGGAATACATATAAATTATTATATAGACACATACGTACCCTCTACATGAAATATTTTCCCAATTTTGTAAATAAAATAATTTTAATAAAGAAGTACAAATAAAATCATGAAAGCCAATTCACATTTTCTCCATTTTTCTAAAAAGGCAAAATGCTATGATTATCTGATACTTTTTTAGTATTTTAAACAGAGTAATACGTATTAAAAGGAAGAAGTATATATGACTTTGACATTTGAACGTACATACTCATTTCTAGAAATCTGAATGATAAAAATAAGGCTATTCCTTTTGTAATCTAAAATAGAAACACCATATGAAGAAAGGTGAGGCCTATGTTTGTTATTTCCTTCTTAATAAATGAAATAGTGATGTATACACGTATTGTAAGAAAAATACATATAATCGTAGCTTGTTCAACTTATATATAGTTCATGAACACTTGCGCAAGTAGTGTTGAATTATAGGGAATTTATCTTTGATTTTTTATATAACACTTGTGCATTCTCTCATTAGGGAACAGAGCAAATTGAAGGCATATTGATAGAAATGCCTCCGAAGGACAGCAGGATACGTTTGGATTCTGATGTGTTTGCAAAAATGGAAAAACTCAGAATATTAAAAGTTAGTACCTTCTGTGACTGTGGTGGATTGAATTATCTCTCTAATGAGTTAAGAGTTCTTCATTGGCCCAAATGTCCTTTGCTCTCTTTGCCATCTTCTTTTCATGGAGAGAAACTCATTGATTTCAATATCAGAAGAAGCAATATTAGAGATTTAGGGACAGGATTGCAATCTAAGGTACCTATTTTTATTTTTCATATGTCAATCTGTCTTACTTTTAAGTTATGCTGCAAATTTCCTTTAACAATTAATATATATTTTATTTGTTTTTTACTTTTCAAACAGAACTTAACAAGTATAGACCTCAGTTACAGTAAATACTTGACAAATATATCGGATCTTTCAAGTTGCTCAAATCTAGAGATGTTGATGTTTGTAGGATGTAAAAGTTTAGTTGAGGTTAATGATTCTGTTGGATTTTTGGATAAGCTTGTTCGATTGGATTTTAGCTATTGTTCCAGCCTAAAGAAGGTGCCAAGAAGCTTCAAGTTGAGATCTCTAGAACTCCTTAAACTTAAAGGTTGTACTAGTCTTGAAAACTTTCCAGAAATTGAGTGTGAAATGAAATATTTGAAATGTGTCGAGTTAAACAGCCGCGTAATACAGGAGCTACCTTCATCCATTACATACCTCACTGGGCTCGAGACGTTATATATAAATGAGTGCATCAGCCTTGTGCATTTACCAGTTAATATTTTTCAGTTAAAACATCTACGGGATGTTTCCGTCATTAATTGTCCAAATTTTGTAAATTTTGGAAAGGTGGTGGGGCATAATGGACAATCCGTGCCATGTACACAGGAAAATGAAATTTCATCAAGTATGGAATTTTTGCCTCCAGAATCAAATAATTTATCTCGAACATATAATTTCTCATCCAGTTTGAGGACATTAAATCTATCTCGTAGTGGTATTGTTAGCCTTCCTCCATGCATCGAAGGATTTGTTGGATTGTTTGTACTTAATTTGACAGACTGCAAGCAACTTGAAGAAATTCTACACCTTCCACCAAATATAAAAGTGGTAGATGCCAGAGGATGTTCTAGCCTAAAGAATTTCTTACCAGAATCAAATAATTTATCTCGGACATATAATTTCTCATCTAGTTTGAGGACTTTAAATCTATCTGGTAGTGTTATTAGCCTTCCTCCATGCATCGAAGGATTTGTTGGATTGTCTAAACTTGTTTTGAGAGACTGCGAGCAACTTGAAGAAATTCTACACCTTCCACCAAATATAGAAGAGGTAGATGCTAGAGGATGCAGGTTGTTAGAACACTTTCCTCATGTATCAACAGAATCTTCATTCGGTATACCTGACTTAAAACGGCTAAGCAAGATTGACTTATCGGAGTGCAATAAAGTGCATGTGGATGTAGGGAATCATGCACCAGATCCATTATTGGTTCAGGTATACATGTCTCATCTATTTGATCTCTAATTTCTTTCTGTTTCGCATTTGATAGCTTGTATTTGTTATCTAACATATATATACTTGGTTTAATAGGAACGCTTTTGGGAGAAAGAATCAAGTACGATTATATATCCAGGAAGTAGGATTCCAGAGTGGTTCAAGTATAAGGAGACTACTTCATATATTAATTCTATTGAAGTAGAAATTGATTATAATGCGTCCATTTGTTTTGGGCATCAGATCGTGGCATTAGTTTTGTGTTATGTTGTGGGATCTCTTCCAGCATCGGCTTTGTATGGTACTACCGCAATAAACGGCCGGTCGATTATAGATGATCATGTATGTCTAATATACATTGCAGGAAATTCTATTGATGAGATGGTGCCGAGAATTTACAGGGAGGGGAACAATAATAAGAGGTTTATAACGAAAAGTGATAAAGCAATCGTAAAAAGTTTCGGATTCCATATAATATATGGAAATGACAATTTCATTAATCCTATTCAACTTTCAAAGAGATACCGAGATGAAGGTGAGCATGACTTGGAACCCGATTGGAACCCACAACAGAAGCGGCAATCTTCAACCACGAGAATTATGGAATTCAATGATGCTAATGATGATTAAATTATTGAAGATTTGGATTTAGAACTTCGACTTGGGTATGTGATAATAGCCGAATTTGTGCAGAATTTTACTAAATTAATTAAAGCATTATCACAATTATATAGTCATGTTAATTCTTATATTTTTATTAGTCTTGAGATATTTATTTTTCTTACTTAAATTTAAGTTTATATTAATGAAGGAATTGAAGTTCAGAAAGGAATCGAAGTTGCGGAAGGAATCAAAGTTGGGGGAAAGAACTGTAACGGTAACAGACTTGCAGCGCCTATATTTACATTTTGAGAAATTTTTATTCTTCTTTTGTTTCATTTTAAGTACTGCTTTGATGTTTATTTACATTCATATTTTAGAATTTAATTCATGAACAAGCCTAGCTAAATTTTCAACTAAGGTTGAGAATGAAACCTCCTTGAAAACTAGTGATATTATTTATGAGATTGATTTTTACCAATTATCGATGCCTTTAATTGAGAGGGATAAAATTCTTGACATGCTTCAATCATGTTTTTATCATGATTTAGAATAATCTTAATCAGCTGATAGCTTTATTCATAATTTTGTTAAAAATAAAAACAATTGAAATAGAAATTGATCATAATGCGTCCATGTGTTTTGGGCATCAGATCGTGGCATTGTGTTTTGTGTTTTGGGCATCAGAATGAGAATAAACGGCCAGCAGATTAGAACTGATCATGAGATGCGGCTACAGACTTCAATGGACCCACATGATCGTGTATGGCTACAATACATAGTTGTAAATTCTATTGATCATGAGATTCTGTCAAGAAGTTACAGGGAGGGGAACAATAATATGAGGTTTACATTTGAAGGTGATTCAGAGAAAGCAATCTTCAAAAGTGCTGGAGTCCACCTAATATACGGGAATGGCAATTTCATTGATCCTATTCAACTTTCAAAGAGATATGCGCGAGATGATGGTGAGCATGACTTGGAACCCACAACAGAAGAGGCGGGGATCTTCAATCAGCTCTAGCATTATGGAAATTCAACGATGCTAATGATGATTTAATTAATGAAGATTTGGATTTAGAACTTCCACTTGGGTATGTGATGATAGCCAAATTGGACAGAAGTTTGCTAAATTAAATAAAGCATTATCACAATTATGAAGTGTTAATTCTTTTTTCTTTTTTTTTTTTGTCTTGAAATATTTAGTTTTCTCACTTAAATTTGAACTTTATCTTAATGAAGCAATTGAAGTTCAGAAAGGAATCAAAGTTGGGAAAGAACTATAACCATAATAGACTTTAACGGTAATAGACTTGTAGCTTTTACATTTTGAGAGCAGTGAAATTTTTATTTTTCTTTAGTTTCATTTGAAATATTGCTTTGATATTTATTTACGTTCATTTTCTAGAATTTATTTTCATGGATACGCCTAGCTAAATTTTCAACTAAGGTTAAGGATGAAACCTCATTAAAGATTAGTAATATTATTTATGAGATTGATTTTTTCTCCAATTATTGATGTGTTCAACAATTTATTGTTATTACTTCATATCAATTGAAAGGGATAAAATTCTTGATATAAATTCAATCGTATTTTTATCATGATCTAGAATAGTATTAATCAGTTGAGAGCCTGATTGATAATTTTGTTAAAAATTACCACTCCTGGTTTTCTCCTCGGTTTTGATAAAAGTCCTCTTTGGTAAGAGCCCTTAATCACTTCTAAAGTGATATTTGGTTGAGCTATTATGGTGTTGATGATCTAGAACAGTAAAGGGATGAAAAAAATAAATGTTTGAAGAAGGCTGATTGGTATTCCTAATGTACTTCCAACGATGAAGATAGGCTGATTTTCCTTTAAAGAAGCATGATTATGTCATATTACTTGACGTCATGAGGCATGAGTGCTCAGGGCATGTTTTAGAGTATTGCATGCATATTTATTAATCAAAACCAGATATGAGAAAAGTTCGTGGAATAAATCATTTCATTATTAGCATGTTTAGAACTTCAATTGCATTATCTCATGGTGACTCGTGAATAAGCATCCATTGATATTCCATGTATCTTATAAAACATTTTCATTGGAAATTAGTACTCTTTTAAAGGTATTTTTTAGTTTTAGTGACACATAATGAACCTATCTCGAATTGTTTTGCAATGGTTCAAACCTTGCGTTCACAGGATGCTTGTGGAATTTGCAGCAATCTCCTCAACCAGCTTACTAGGATTTCAGTACATATATACACCAGGAATATTGAAACGGGTTCAAGGCCTCAAAGACTCTGATTTCAGACCAAGACCAGATCTGTAAAGGGAGATTTAACGGCCTTGAAAATTATCTTTTATAGACCTAAGGACCATAAGGGTAAGTTGAACAAGGTTAGAATTGTACAGCATGACATAAAAGGAGTTATAATTTTCTTGGATTCTTTTTCAGTTAACCCAATAGGATTTGAATTGGACCTGATTTCTTATCACTTTTTCACCTTTTTAGCTTTCTTCTCGGGTTTTGATAAAAGTCCTCTTAGGTAAGAGCCTTGATTTCTTATGGAGTTGATGATCTAGAACAGGAAAGGGGATGAAAAAATAAATGTTTGAAGAAGGCTTATTGGTATGCCTAATGTACTTCCAACAATGAAGAGAGACTGATTTTCCTTTAAAGAAGCATGATTATGTCATATTACTTGACGTCATAAGGCATGAGTGCTCAAGGCATGTTTTGAAGTATTGCATGCATATTTATCAATCAAAACCAGATATGAAAAAAGTTTGTGGAATAAATTCTTTCACTATTAGCATGTTTAGAACTTCAATTGCATTATCTCATGGTGACTTGTGAATGGGCATCCACTGACATTCCATGTATCTTAGAGAACATTTTTATGGGAAATTAGTACTCTTTCAGATGTATTTTTCAGTTTAAGTGAACATAGAATGAACCTATCTCGAATTGTTTTGCAATAGCTCAAAACTTGCATTCATAGGATGCTTGTGGAATTTGCAGCAATCTCCTCGACCACTTTACTGGAATTTCAGTACATGTATATACACCAGGAATACTGAAACATGTTCAAAGGCCTCCAAGACTATGTTTTTAGACCAAGACCAGATATTTAAAGGGAGATTTAAGTGCCTTGAAAACTATGTTTTACAGACCTAATGACCATAAGAAAGGTAAGTTGAACAAGGTTAGAATTGTACAACATTACATAAAAAGAGTTATAATTTTCTTGGATTCTTTTTGGGTTAACCAAATAGGATTTGTATTGGACCTGATTTCTTATCCCTTTTTTGCCTTTTCAGCTTTCTGTGAGACTATCACGTCTTCCCATATTGGAAAGGATGCTGGATGAGTTATACTAGGCAGTAGAAGGTCACCATTAAAAGGCTGAAGTTAATGACCAAATTTATGTGTGGAGGGAAGAAAGGTAATGTGCGTGGAGCTCATTTTCTTAACATTTCTGGCAAATGCATGCATTGTGATGAAATTAATTAATGTCTGTGCAAGTTAAGGGAATCTAAATTGTTGTTGATTTTCTTTTTCATTATACTGTAATTGTTGATCTTCTTGAGATGCATTTGTCAAAATACAGGGTAATTGCTGAAAGTTTTTGGTTTGAGAAATGACATAAATCAAAGGTCCTAAACTCTGGATGAGATTATTATCATACATTTGTACCCGTCTCAACATTAGAATGAACTCTTGAGGAAATAATAATCCCTGCTTACTGGTTACTAATCATAAGGTTATGTACTAATGCATAATGAAAGACTTCTATATTAGTATCACCAATATTGGCCTGCCATTTTGTGGTTATCTTGCTGGAGCTCTTGTATCTAATCACGCCTTACTTGATGGCTAATCATATGTGGCAGAGGTAGTGTCGAAGCTAGGATTTTATTTCGATAGGTGCAAAATCTAAATAAAATTTAAAAAAAAAAAGGTATGAACTATTTTTCTTTTGTAGAACATTTCTTCAATTATAATCACAATAAGTTCTTTACACTTCTTTAGATGAGGATGCATTGCTACATCTAATGGATGCCACTGCAGACATGCCACTGTTCCTGCAGCACCCCCTCCCTGTCATGTTGATGTAGGATATGCAAAGTAAGTGACCCAATACTGTTTCATTCCAAAAGATTGAATTTATTATCAATACCATAAACATAAACATGTAAGAGCCTAGATTGTTAAATTGGTAGAGTTTTATTAATCACTTTTCCTCTAGAAAATCCTACATATTTTGTTCTGTTAGAAAATGTATACAATGGATGAATCGGTTAGTTATTAATGCTTGCTAAATATGTTATAATTATAACAAGATATGTGTAATTAGTTAGTAATTGATGATTTGTATTTAAGCTTTCGTTTTCATATTTGTGGTCTCTTCTTCTGAGGCATCAGAATCAGAAACCCTCCTAAAGTTCAAGGCCGCCCTTCAACCCAACGATGCATTAATCAACTGGAATGGCTCAACAACACCATGTTCTGAGCATAACGTAAATTGGGTTGGTGTTCATTGTGGGAAAGGAAAAGTTAAGGGTTTACGACTCGAGAATATGAGACTAAATAGTTTCATTGATGTGCACTTGCTCGCGTTACTGTTGAATTCGAGAACTATAAGCTTTATGAAGAATAACTTTAATCTTGCCAAAGCTTTTGGAGTTAAAGGCTTGAGGATAACCATTTTGATGGTCAGATACCAGATTTTCAACAGAAGTCATTGAGTGCTTTTAACGTATCAGGCAATGAATTGGGATGGATTCAAGCTCCTTCTCTGGTGAGTCAACTTTTTATGAGATCATCTGTGTATATGTATATATATATAATGTATCATGTGCATGCACATGTATATGTACTTACAGAAACGTGTTTCTTCAGTTGTATTTATTCTTCGCAGAGTTATCAGAAAATGGCTGCTTCTGACAAACTCTAAGTGACAAAGTAATAGTTACAAATATGCAGTCTTATGTTTTGAACTAAAATATAGATTAAGCCTGTAAGTGATCTATTGGATTCTATATTGTTATGGTATAAGATTAATTGTTAGATCTATATCTATATACTCAAAACTTTTAAGTTGAATATAATGTCTGAACATATATGATCATATCAAGGCATCACTAGCATCTAGCACTTTCCACATTGATATTGGACATTGATTAGCCAACTTAATCCTCCAAAGAATTGAAAACCCACATGAAACAATGCCTAAAGCCCGCATATGCATATATACAAGGGTAAATATGTGTGAAAACATTCAGGCAGTGATGGTTTGTCCTATCAATGGCAGGTAATTTAGAGCTATGTGGAATGCCTATGGGTAATTGTGACGAAGGCTCAATTCCAAGTGTCCCAGTGATTGTCATACTTGCAACGATGGCAACAATCGGAATAGGTGTGGTGGTCTTCATCAACCACAAGAGGCAACCTTCTTTATTGACAAAGGCTCTAGTACAGCCATTAAACTTGCAAAAGAAATAAGGCATAAAGGAATCAAACGAATCAAGGCAAGACTCAACAAACTACAGTGGAAATACCAAGAAGGTTGAGAATGTGAAGCTGGCCTTTGTCAGGGAAGATAGGGAGAGGTTTGATAAGTAGGCATTGCTTAAAGCCTCAGCTGATATATTGAGCAGTGGATCATTTTGGTCTTTGTGTCTTCTTACAAGGCTGCTTTGCACAATGGACAGGTGATGGTTGTGAAGCGGTTCAAACAAATGAATAATTTGGGGAAAAGAGGAGTTTCAAGAGCATATGAGCAAGCTAGGGAGGTTGAGACACCCGAATCTGCTTCCTCTGGTGGCTTACTACCATATATAGGAAGGAAGAGAAGCTCTTAGCATTTTGACTGTGCAGAAGGCCAGTTTGGCCATTCATCTACATGGTACACTGATCTCCTTTCTAAAATATGTTTGCTCACATGTGCATGTATATTAGTTCATGAATTGGTAGGCCCTCTGTATATGTTTCTTTATAAACATAGCATTTTTGTCATGCATGCATACATACATACATACATATATATCATATCCGCCTCTGTTGAGTAATCACTTTCAATGCGTTCACTGACATCATTTTCAATGCAAAGAAGCACTATCACATCGTCCAATTATACCAATAGTTCTAATTATAAGCCAGTTTGGAGGAAAACTTTGTCATTCTTCAATTTACTGTTTATAATTAAAAAGCAATACTCAATCTGGTTGAACAAAGTGTGCAATTTTTTTTTCTTGTTCTTCCTTTATGGTAGTGCAGGCCCAAGACAACCTACATAGCCCTTTGTTCATGCCGCTTGCTTTTCCATTCCTCCTCTGTTTTGTTCAAACCACAAGTCGGCAACTTATGGCCATTAATTGGTCTCTCTCTGCCACATATTGAATATGTTCGACCACACCGAATGCTAAACTCTTGGCCATGATATTCGGTAACTGTTTAACTCTCTACCTCACTCTTTTATGGACTATTATATTCATTTAGTTAGATGATGTTGTGTTTTGAGTGTTTAAACACGGTTTGTCAAGGGGCCTATGAGTTTGAACTTATGAAATCACGAGAATGCTTTGTCAAGGGGCTTATGATTTTGAGAAAATATTTTTGAACGTAGAAACAAGAGAAATTAGTTCAACCTATTTACTTGATGAGGTAGAATAAAATTCTGCTCAGTTTTTGGTCTAAGGCAGTTCGGTTTTTATTATAGTTTCTAACTATAGATTTAGCTCTTATCATTTCCTTTACTTGAATCCATTTTTAATTGGTTTAAACCCTCCATTTTATACTTCAAACCATTAGAAATCAGTGTTGTTTGTGAGCCACCTTCTCAAGCTTAAACCAACGTGAACAATCATAGATTACAGCAAACCAGTAAAATGTGCAGCAGTGAACCAACAACCTATTTCACCTCTTCCTCAACTACTCAACTCAAACCTCTTGTAGCTATTGAACTTGCCTCAATCTAGACCACCTCAAGAGGTATCACAACCACAATAGAAGCCACCAAAGCAGCAGGTAAGGTCCCTCTTTTTATTCTGTCCAAAACTGTAGCATAGCAGCAAACTCTTTCTGCAATGCGTTTTCTCCTCTAAATTTATGCAATTGATTCCTTCCTACTAGTTTCTGTTTGGTAGACTCTCTAGCTTGTTTATCTCCATTTGATCACTTCTAAATCCTTGCTTGTGTAATTAGGAATGTATTAGAAAGAGGGAAGGTTTGAAAACAAGAAAATACACAAGCTCTTGGCTGTCCTTCCAGTGCAGAAAAAATTCAGCAACTTCAACCCTTGATTCCTATTAAGTTTCAGCACCTTAGTTTGCTTTTATTTCATCTCTTCAACTCAGCTTCAATATGTGACATTAGGACAACCAAATGACCTTAAAATATCAGATCAAAACCAGCTCTTAAGTAGCTGAAACTAAGGGGAACAGCAACACACACAACAACAGCAGAAAGTTGTAAGAGACAGCAGCAGTAACAGTTTCTCATTTTGTTTTCCCTCTCCTTCTTACATGTAATCTCTTCTTACTCCAAGGACCCTCATCTATACAATATATTCTAGTCCAGTGGATGAAATATTCGAGCTCAGAATGAAGCAAAACAGAAAACAAAAACATCCTATTTGCAGCAGCAGTTTTCATATTTGAACCCCTCATTGTTTACTGTAATTTCTAATCCTCTTAACTCAAGCCTCCTCACCTCTAACTTCATTTGGTTGAGTACTAGAAAGTATGGTGGAGGAAATGATAATTTGGAGCAAGAAAACATCTATGTTAGTTGCAATTTTATAGTGTTAATTCTTATATTTTTCTTAGTTTTGAAATATTTTTTTTTCTTACTTAATTGAACTTTATCTTAATGAAGGAATTGAAGTTTGGAAATGAATCAAAGTTGCGGAAGGAATCAAAGAAGGCAAAGAATTGTAACCATAACGAACTTCAATGGTAACAGACTTATAGCTATTTTAACATTTTGAGAGCAGTGTAATTTTTAATTTTTTTTAGTTTCATTTTAAATATGGATTTGATATTTATTTACATTCATATTTTAGAATTTATTTTCATGAATATGCCTAGCTAAATTTTCAACAAAGGTTAAGGATGAAACCTCATTAAAGATTAGTAATATTATTTATGAGATTGATTTTTTTTCCAATTATTGATGCGTTCAATGATTTATTATTCTTGCTTCATATCAATTGAGAGGGATAAAATTCTTGATATAAATTCAATCATATTTTCATGATCTAGAATAATTTTAATCAGTTGAGATCCCGATTCATAATTTTGTTAAACATATAATTATCCATTAATAGTTTTTTCATTGTTTAGATTAAATTGCATATTTAAAATTTATTTTAGTTTTTTTATTGTGATTATAGAACTTAATTTAGAACTTAATTTTTTGTACTAGATTAGAATTTATTTTAGTTTGTATACTAGTCCCGTGCATATGACACAAATGTAGATTTATCGTGGCTTTCACGTGAAGAGATTGAAGGACATGATTGCATCTGGCTAGTCGTTTGTGGGGATTTTTCTTTCAGTTCACTTCTCTGAGATCTAGTGGGGTATGAAATTTCCTTTTTGACGAGTATTTCTTTTAATTTTGGCTTTGGATTGCTAGCCGGGGAAAAGTAAAGTTGATGCTTTTAATAACTATAATGTAGCTTTTTTGTTTGCTACTTTACTTGTTTTTTGGCAGTCTGGATAGACCAAAAAGATTCCTTTTGGTGTTGTAGGGGTTGCAGTTTTTCAAGATCAAGATATTGGTTTTTTTCGAGTTTTGTGATCGTAAAGTTTGGATCACTTATACCGTTTACTTATAAAAAAAAAAAAAGTTTGGATCACTTATGGCGTAGGTTGTTTACATGTAAAGTTGTGGTTTGCTTGGTTTTGGTTTATAAATAGGCATGTTTAGATTGGTTTTATTGATTTATTTATTTAGTTTAATGTATAGGTTGTTTTTATTTTACTGGATTTTGATGCTTGGGATGGTTTTTCTTGAATATTTGTAAATCCCATGTGTCCTGCTTGTTACCACCGTATTCCTCCACCATAAGTGAGGACAATCAATAAAATTGGGATACCGTCCTCTTCTTAAAAAAGAAAAGAAACCAAACTTATGGCTTGTGTGCCTTTCCAAACTCTAGTAATTTCCATGGTTAAGATCATTATGTACTAGCGATTCATACTTTCATGAATTATAAATACGGATTTTTGGCAGACAATTGTGGCGACGAAAAGAGAAAATTTTGCTTTTGAGTTGTTGGTTTTCACTATATAGCAAGTTGTGGCTTGATTTCTCAGGATCAGAAACATTCATGGTGGACAAGACAATTGGTGAATTGTAACAACTTATTGCTCATTATGGATATTGTTCTGTTTTGTATAACCAGGAAGTAGCCTTTGGTTAAATTGTTCATTTTAATGTAACCAGTTGTTAATTGCAAAGCAATGTCAAATGCAATGGTCTTTGTCTTTTTACCAAGTTTTGTATTAGTATTTGGCTATGTTTTACTGTGAAGGATTAAATATGTAGACACAGCATGCAGTCATTTTTTTTCCCCAAAGTTTATGGTTGGCTACTCTCAATGCTTTTTGGGTGTCTAGTTGTTGAGATGTTACATGTTACCCAGAAAATTAGATGTAGTGGAACTTGAATTGAAATCTCTCTCTCTCTCTCTCTCTCTCTCTCTCTCTCATGTTTTTGCTTAATTTCATTATGAAGAATTACTAAACTTCGTATGACAACAAAAAATCGTCGTTATAATCTAAGTTACAAGAAGTGTTAAATGAGAGGTAGGGCTGAAAACTGACCCGCCGGTTTCGGTTTAGGCAACCGGCACTTCAAGAATATTGAGTTAAACCGGCTGAAACCGAACGTGCATGGGGGAGAAAACCGACCGGTTCCGGTTTGGTAATTAGGTTTGGGCCTTGTTTTGGGCCTTTTATCCAATACATGTTTGGGCTTTTTTTTTTCTTTATATATATATATATGTATTTTTTTTCCCTGAATTCGTCATCCAATATCTTTTTAAGTTTTTATTCTTAACTAATAATTCAATTCATCATCCAAGCTCTTGTAAATTCATCATTCATCATATTAAAAATAAATAAAAATAATAAATAACTAAAGCATTCATCATATTAACTAACTAATTACTATATTACTTACTACATAATTAAAAATAAATAAAAATAACTTCACTAGATATTTAGTATTACATATTACAAATTTGAAAAACAAGCCAAGTTGTCCTAAGCATAGCAAAAATGCAAGTTAAAAAATAACATAAATAAATGAAAACAAATTGTCTTAAAGACTTAAACATAGCAACAATGCAAAAAATTAAGAATATCGATCTTCATGTTCGCTCATTATTGCTTCAAGCCTTCAATCTTCAATCGTCAATACTTGTCACGTTCGATTGTGCGGTCAACTCTATAAGAATAAATAAGAATAAAATATCAAATGTTAGTGAATTCATATTATGAAAAATATGCAAAATTAAATTACAATGAAAAAAAAGAAAACATTACCCGATTCTACTACAAATCTCTCCACATTATCCATAGCCTCTCAGATATCAATAGGTGTTGACGGATGTCTTAACCAATTTTGACTGCAAATAAGTGCCTCAATAGTTCTCGGAGCCAGCGAACTCCAAAAAGGATCAAACACACGACCTCCTGTACTAAATGTTGACTCGGACGTAACCGTGGAAACAGACATGGCCAATAAGTTTCGTGCAATCCTCGCAAGTATAGGATAGTTAGCCTCATTTATTTTCCACTAAGTCAACAAGTGAAACGATGCGCTGAGTGCCTCACAACCATATGATAAATATCGATCCACTTCAATTTTGGTAATACTAGGTCCCATGGCGGAAGATGCCCTATACCACTCCTGGAACCATTTGGTCTCACGTTTGCCATCTCCTTCATTCATGGATCTAGATGTTGGAAGGGGTTGAGAAACTGGTGTACTCATGGTGGAATCGAATGTAGCATTATACTCTGCATACAAATCTGTTAATAGTTGTCTCACATTTGAAACCAACTCCTCAGCACGAAACTCATCATGGATTTTCTTCAAATGAAAAGTAAGAAGCCCTAACTTGCTTCGTGGACCCCCAATACTATCTAATGACCAAGTTTATCCTATCTAATGACCCCCAATACTTATCATATTTGGTTCTCATGTTTATGGCCATAATCCTCAGACAAGTATTAGTACTCTCGCTCAGCATAATCAATTCAGTTTGGAGATCACAAATCTCTAAAAAACTAGTGTTGGCTGTCACATATAAAGATCCAGAAAATCTAGTAGTGGCTTCATAAAACATCTCAAAAAACTTGACAAACACCCACACTATCTCCCACTCCGTAGTTTTAGGAGGTCCCATGTGCCCATCATCAAAGTAAGAGAGGAAATTATAATCCTCACTCTCTATCTGCCTGAAAGCCTTCTCAAACTTCTCAACCGCCTCCAACATCAAATAGGTTGAGTTCCATCATGTCTGTACATCAAGACACAATATTTTCTATCTAGCTGTATATATATAACAGATTATATATATACTTTTTTTTTTTTAGGTAGTCAAAGATGCATTCCACCAAAATCATTGATAGAAAGAAGTTTGAATCAAAGCTGAATGGAGCTCTACTTTCTTATTAATAATATCAAAGCAAACATGTAAACAGGGAATTAGTAATAGGAAGCCAATGAGAAATTTCCCTGGCTCACTATGTCGCAAGACCTGTAAGTAATTCAATATATGCCCTTGAAACGAAATGACCAGTCACAACAATGTATAAAGTCTGGACATTAGATACCATGGGCAAAATAATTTATATAACAGATTATTAAGTATATTAAGTATAATAGATATGGGGGTTAGAATACTCACAAAGGCTGGAGGGAGTCACGGAGGCCGGAGGAAAACACGGAGGCTTGAGGGAGTCACTGGTTCATCTGCGGCGCCGTTAAACGGAGAGAGTCACGAAGTGAGAGACTCGAAGAGAGAGAGAGAGAATTAGGGGGGCAGCAAAAGAGAAAAGGGAAAAGGGGGGGGGGGGGGGGGGGAAACTGGGAAGGGGAATAACCCAACCAAACGGCATCGTTGGCTTTTATTTTTTTTCTCACACATTTAAACAAAACGACGCCGTTTCATATGAAACGACGTAGTTTTATATAAGGTATATAATATATATATATATATATATATAAGGTCAGTCGGTTTACCGGTTTTCTATGTGGTCGAACAGGGACCGAGCCGACCGAAGTCAGTTTCCATTAATTTCTACCGCCGGTCGACCGGTTCTTCGCTGGTTTCGGCGTCCGGCTGTCGGTTGCCGTCAGTGTAGGTCGGTTCGCCTGTTCTATATACACTCCTAATGAGAGATACTGAAAAAAATTACTTCAACGAATAAAAATAGGGAACAAAGATTAATGACAACATATATACAATGGCTTAATTTGCTTCTCCACTAAACTTCAAATTCCATTTCTTGTCCCTTTTTTTAAGTTTTGAGTTTCCGGAAATACTTGATGAGAGATTGGAATCCGTAAAAAGATTCTTTTGGTTTTTGATGATGTTGATTGTCCAGACCGATTAGTAAAACTATGTGGAAGTTGCAATTGGTTTGGTTTAGGAAGTCGAATAATCATAACAACAAGAGATGAGCATCTACTAGATAAGCATGATGTTGGTTTGAAATATCCTATGAATGTATTGGATCCTATTGATTGACGTTAAGCTCTTTACCTGGCATGCCTTCAAATGTGACAAACCTGATGATGGTTTTGTGGGACTCACAAAACTTGCATTGCAATATGCTAGTGGCCTTCCACTCGCTTCAACTATGGTAGGCTTAAATCTACTTGGAATAGATATACATTAATGGAAAAGCGAATTGGAGAAGTACAAACAAATTCCAAATAAAAAGAACCATTTTAAGTTACCATGAATTACATGATTATGAGCAAAATATCTTCCTTGACATTGCATGTTTCTTCAAAGGACAAAACAGGAAATAAGTCCCTAAAATACTACGCAAGTGTGGTTTCTTTCCAAATTCTGGTATCAAAAACCTCATTGATAAATGCCTCATAACTATTGGTAGATATGACCTCTTGATGATGAATCTCGTACTTGAAGAATCACCCAAAAAACCTGACAAACGAAGTATGTTATGGTTTTATGAAAGTGTTCGTTACGTACTTGAAGAATATACGGTATGTTTCACTTAGAAACATATTTTTATTTCTCAGCTCTTCTTTTTTCCAAATTGAAGTTATAATTAAAAAAAATAGAAAACTTATGTTATAGTATTTGATACAATGCTTGTGCATTCTCCCACTAGGGTACAGAGCAAATAGAACACATGATACAATTGAGTCCCAACGTGCTTGCAAAGATGGCCAAAGCCATGAATTTCATGATAGTATATTTCACCAAATCCACCAAAAAATATAGAGTATCCGAGGAAAGGGTCAATTTTTTCTGTTTCATTATCTACAAATTTCTTCTTCATGTCCTCTGTTTCTTGAAATATGTCTTAATATTATATACCTATATCTGGCTAACTCAAGAAAATTAAAGCCCTACATAAAGACTAATAAGGCAAGACAAGACCTCATAAACCCCCCCCCCCCCCCCCAAAAAAAATCCCAATAAATAAAATTTGAAAGAGCAAAACGCAAATAATACAGGGTACCTTGATATAGGAGCTAACTTTTTTCATTACATACCTCACTAGGCTCCAATTGTTATTTATGGATGGCTGCGAAAGCCTTGTGTATCTTCCATGTTGAGGGAAAAATGAGCGTGTTGGCATATTCTTGTGAAAACCTGTGTAAAATAGTGTTGTAACAATTGTTGTTGCGGAAGGCTTGAAGTGTGCTCATTATTGGTCAAAAGAAGCAACTTCGCTCGACACTCGCTCGACATAGCGCTCGAGCGAACTCAGGCAGATTCAACCGCTCGACCTTCGCTCGACATACAGCTCGAGCGAACTCAAGCAGATTCAACCGCTCGACCCACGCTCGACACTGAGCTCGAGCGAACCCAGGCAGAGTGTGTCGCTCGACCCTCGCTCGACACTGAGCTCGAGCGAACTCAGGCAGAGTCAACCGCTCGATACTCGCTAGACATGACGCTCGAGCGAACTCAGGCAGATTTCGGCGCTCGACCTTCGCTCGAGCCAATGTTCCAGATCACTTACAATGTAGGGTTTTGAACGCCTCATTTGATGGGAACTATAAATAGAACATGTTAACTTCTGTTCTAGGGGTGGAGAATCAGAGCAAAAACCCTAAGGGCCTCCAAGAACTTCTTAGAGCAACCTCTCCCCCATTTGGTTGATTCTCTCTTGGATAAACACTACTCCACCACAAAACACACAAAATCAACTCTTACTTGAGTCCATTGAAGTGGACATTTTTGTTGGCCGGAAGAGTCCGGAGCTGCCGTTGATGCAGAGATCGAGAGGTTCTCGTGGGAAGCTATAGGAAGGTCGGAGTTCCGACACTACATGCGTGTAGAGATCGAGTGGGTCACTTGTGGTGTTGCAAGCCGAGTTTAGTTACTACAAAGGTTTTGTGAGTGTCTCTAAATTGGTTGTAACAAACTAAAATTTCTATAGTGGATTTGAGGTGGTGTCTTACACCCGGAGTGGTTTTAGATTTTGAAGACGTTCTTCAAATGAGTTTCCACTCCGTGAACAAAATCATGTGTTGATTATTTGTATTATTTGATTTATTTATTAACTGCTTGTTTGATTTATTTTCAAAAGACCATAAAAATTAGATTACACCTATTCACCCCCCTCTAGGTGTAGTGTTGTGTAGAACCACTGCTTTTTCAATTGGTATCAGAGAGGGTTCACTCCGCTAGGATTTAGTTCCTGAGTGTGATCCTGCTGTAGTGGTTTAAATGGATAGGTCTCAATCACTCACATCTCCACCATATTTTGATGGAAACAACTATGCTTATTGGAAAGTGAGAATGAGAGCATTCTTAAAATCTGTGGATGAACGAGTATGGGTGTCCATAACAAATGGTTGGACAGAACCAGAGGTTCTTGTTGACGGAGTTCGAACTCCCAAAGGTGTGGATAATTACTCTAGGGATGAAATAAATGAGTGCGGTTGGAATAGCAAAGGGCTTAATGTGATCTTTATGGCTGTATCCCAGGAAGAATTCAAAAGGATATCAATGTGTCAAAATTGCAAGGAAGCTTGGGATATTCTTGAGATTACCCATGAAGGTACCAAGGCTGTAAAGAATTCTAAGCTTCAAATGTTGACTACTAGTTTTGAAGAGTTGAGAATGAAGGATGATGAAACATTTGATGCTTTCTATGCAAAACTAAATGATATCGTCAACTCTCGCTTTAATCTAGGGGACAGAATTCCTGAGAATAGAGTTGTGAGAAAAGTTCTCAGATCTCTTCCTGAGAGATTTCGTCCTAAGGTTACGGCTATTGAGGAAAGCAAAGATGTGGATACTATGAGAATTGAAGAATTGGTGGGCTCCCTCCAAACATATGAACATACTCTTCCAATGGACAGAAAGCACAAGTCCATAGCCCTCAATACTGTTAGAGAGGAGTCAGATGAGTCATCCGATGACTTGGCTATGAGTGACAAAGAAATAGCATTCTATGCTAAGAAATTCAGGAAAATGTTTGTGGCTAGAAATAAAAAGAATCAGAGCCCAGAGAAGAAAAAGTTTGAAAGATACAACAGAGGCTCAAGTTCAGGGAACAAGGATAGAAACTTTGAAAAGCACACTAGAACAAATAGAGACAAGGGTCAGTCAAGTGTGCAGTGTCATGAATGCCATGGTTTTGGACACATTCGCCTGGAATGTCCAAACTACAAAAAGGCAAAAGAAAGAGCAAAAATTGCATCCCTAAGTGAGAGTGAATCGGAGTCAAGTGATTCATCAGGGAACTCTTCCCCAAAAAGAAATCTGAATTACATGGCATTCACTGTCTTGGTAGATAGCAAAAGTCAACATAGTGAAAATGTGTCGGATGATGAGAGCAAGTCTGGAAATGAATCTGAATATGAAGATGAGCTGCAAGAAGTTTATGAGAAGTTATACAAGGAATGTGTTAAATTGAGGAAACTCAACAAAGTGCACATTGAAGAGATAGACTTCATTAAAAGAGAAAATGAAGAGCTTCAAGGCAAATTAACTGATGCCATTGTTCTAGCTGATCACTTTAAAATGAAGAAGGTTTGTTTGGAAGATGAGTTAAAAGCTCATGAAAGTGAAATAAGCTTGCTGAAGGAAAAGCTGAAATCCTTCTCCAGCGGGAAACAAAAGTTGGATGAAATTCTAAGCTTTGGAAAGCCCTATAGTGACAAGAGTGGTCTGGGATATGGTGCAGTAAAATCTGAGACTGTAACCACCTCAAAGGTCTCCCACAAAAATGAGAAGAAGACTGTGTTTGTTCGTGAATCAGTTGTCAATGGAAAGACTAACCCATCTGACAAGGGCAAATCTCATGTCCAAATGGGTGTTCTGTCTCATGTGAAACCAAGAACTAGAAATGCAAGACCTATTTGTCACCACTGTGGTAAAACAGGTCATGTTGTAACGGAGTGTTTTAAGCTGAAAAGATACATCACGTATGAACATACACCTTCTCAAAGCAAAAGTGTGCACCCTCCAAACATGGGTAAACGTCTCATAACTGCTCCTAAGTATACCTCTTCATTCAAGAGACAAAGAGATAGCAAAGAAAACTATGTGTGTCATAATTGTGGTAGGGCTGGCCACATCCGACCAAATTGCTATGAGCTTAGGAAGAATCACATGAAAAATGGAGATAGACAACCAAGAAGAGGGCATCTGAATCTTTGGAGTCAAGTGATGACCTTAACTAGGCAAAATGAGATGCTGAATGTCAAGTTAGACCAACTGTCAACTACCAAAAAGGGTGGCTCTCCAAAAGTTAGAAAGATGTGGGTCAAAACTGGAGAAAGAAACACATGTCATGTGGCACACATTGCTCTAAAGACTAGAGACACATATGTGTGGTACCTTGATAGTGGATGCTCACGTCACATGTCAGGTGATAGGAGTTTGTTTAAAACTGTTGAGGAATACAAGTGTGGAACAGTAACTTTTGGAGATGGTGGAAAAGCTGATATAGTTGGAAAAGGTGAAATTGATATACCTGGACTACCCGTCTTGAGGGAAGTATTGTTTGTTGATGGATTAAAAGCAAATCTTCTCAGCATAAGTCAAATGTGTGACAATGGTGCTGAGGTTCGCTTTTCAAAAGAAAAATGGATTGTTTCAGATAATGATGGAAACTGCATGATGCAGGGAACGAGGACATCTGACAATTGTTATGGCATCACTCCTAATTTTCAACATAGTTGCAACAGTGCTAAGAGTGAGGCAACAGACCTGTGGCACCAAAGACTTGGACACGTGAATCATAAAAATCTGTCCAAGATTGCCAAGAAAGATATGGTGATAGGATTGCCTGAGCTGGGTAAAGTGGAGACTCCTGTGTGTGGGTCATGTCAATTGGGAAAACAAGTCAGAACAGCTCACAAGAAAACTACGGCTATCCTAACTGAACAACCTTTGGAGTTATTGCACATAGATCTTATGGGACCCTCTAGAACTGAAAGCCTGGGGGGAAAGAGATACATACTGGTAATGGTGGATGACTTCACCAGATATTCATGGGTGGAATTTCTGAGAGAGAAAGCTGAAGCTCCTAATGTGATTAAAATCTTGTGCAAGAAGCTTCAAAATGAGCAAGGAAAGGTAATAGTCAGAATTAGGAGCGATCATGGAAGAGAATTTGACAATTCAAATCTTGAGAGTTTCTGTGATGAAGAGGGCATCAGTCAAGAATTTTCTGCCCCTATCACTCCACAGCAAAATGGAGTGGTTGAAAGAAAGAACCGGGTGATTCAAGAAATGGCTCGAGTCATGATACACAGCAAGAATGTTCCTACCCATTTCTGGGGAGAAGCTGTAAACACGGCATGTCATATTGTGAATAGAGTCTATCCGAGACCAAACACTTCCAAAACACCATATGAACTGTGGAAAGGAAAGAAACCAAATGTGAAGTACTTCAAGGTGTTTGGAAGTCAATGCTACATTTTGAGAGACAGGGAAAACTTAGCTAAGTTTGATCCCAAAAGTGATGAAGGGATTTTTCTTGGATACTCTAGAAACAGTCGTGCGTATAGATGCTACAATCTGCACACCAGAACTGTAATAGAATCCATAAATGTGGTAGTGAATGATGCTCCTGAAGAGAAATTGAATAAAGATGAGCCATCTCACTTACCAAGTGGAGCTGAAAGAGAAGATAGTGATGCAGTAAGGGAAAACTTGGAGTCCGCATCAAATGAAAAGATAAGAAGCCAAAAGGAACCTTCTTCAAGAGTAAAGTTGAATCATCCCCAAGAAAATATTATAGGAAACATAGATGAAGGGATGAGACTAAGAAGGAAAGTGGTAAATCAATTGGCTCACTCAAGTTACATCTCACAAATTGAGCCAAAAAGGGTCGAAGAAGCTTTGAGTGACGAGAATTGGTTAAATGCTATGCATGATGAAATAAATCAATTTGTGAGGAACGATGTGTGGTATTTGGTGCCAAGACCAGAAAGTCACAATGTGGTAGGCACAAAATGGATTTTCAAGAACAAGTCTGATGAGAATGGAATTATTGTGCGAAATAAAGCAAGACTGGTTGCTCAAGGGTATGCCCAGATGGAGGGTATAGACTTCGATGAGACTTTCGCTCCGGTTGCCAGACTTGAGTCAATTCGAATTTTGTTGAGCATCGCTTGTCATATGTGCTTCAAGCTCTATCAAATGGACGTCAAGAGTGCTTTTCTGAATGGAGTTCTCCAAGAAGAAGTATATGTTGAACAACCAAAGGGTTTCAAGGATCCAAAATATCCTAGTCATGTCTACAGGCTGAAGAAAGCTCTTTATGGCCTAAAACAGGCTCCCAGAGCTTGGTATGAAAGACTAACTTCCTATTTGGAGAACCACAAGTTTTTGAGAGGAAGTGTTGATAGGACATTATTCATCAGAAAAGCTAGAGAAGACATAACAATTGCTCAAATCTATGTGGATGACATTGTTTTTGGATCTTCCATTGACACTCTGGCTCTTGAGTTTGCTGATGAGATGAAGAATGAATTTGAGATGAGCATGGTAGGTGAATTAACCTTTTTCTTGGGACTCCAAGTAAAACAGTTGAATGATGGGTTATTCATATCTCAATCCAAATATGCAAAAGATCTTATCACAAAATTTGGATTAGATGGCAAGAGCCATGCTAGAACTCCCATGAGCACGAGTGTTAAGCTAAGCGCTGATCTGTCAGGCAAGGATGTTGAGCAATCCTTGTATAGAAGCATGATTGGGAGTTTGCTGTATCTCACTGCAAGTAGACCCGACATTGCTTTTAGTGTTGGGGTGTGTGCTAGATTTCAAGCCAATCCAAAAGAATCACATTTGATAGCTGTCAAATGCATACTTCATTATGTGAATGAGACGATTAACTATGGGATTTGGTATTCTAGAGACTCTAACACTGAACTTGTAGGCTATTCAGATGCTGATTGGGCAGGTAATGCAGATGATAGGAAAAGCACCTCTGGTGGGTGTTTCTATGTTGGGACGAATTTGGTAGCCTGGATGAGTAAGAAACAAAACTCAATTTCCATGTCTACGGCTGAAGCTGAATACATTGCTGCAGGGAGTTGTTGCACGCAATTGTTGTGGATGAAGCAAATGCTATGTGACTATAGCATTGCCCAAGGAGTGATGAGCGTCTATTGTGACAATACCAGTGCTATTAACATTTCAAAAAATCCTGTCCAACACTCCAGGACCAAGCACATTGACATTAGGCGCCATCTCATTCGGGAGCTTGTGGAAATGAAGGTTGTGACCCTTGAGTATGTTCCCACCGAACATCAACTAGCCAACCTTTTTACAAAACCCTTGGATAAGCTTCGGTTTGAACTTCTTAGAAAGGCTATTGGGGTTTGTGCTTTGACCTAAGCCTGAAACATGCATAACATGCATTACATGTTTTTTTTTTTTTTTTTTTTTTTATGCACTTTCATTTTTTTTATTGTTGTTGATGTTTGGGTTGCATTTGTTAGCTGTTTAGTTTCATTGTCATTGATTGTTGCCCCTACATGCACTCCATGATTGCACTATATAATAGTGGGGTTGTTAAATCTAAAATCTAGGTGCATGTATCTTTTGAGATTTGTATCATATATCTATGTTTTACAAAGGTTTGGAACATGAGTATCTCGTGTAATCTGTGACTGGCATCACACACTTCACTCCAAACTCGGTCAATTGACATTTCACCACTTGTGAGTTTATTGGGGAGGCAATCAAAAGTGGTAGGAAGCTCTACCTTCATACAGAATTGACCACGGGCTAGATGACCTCATCATGGTTCGCTTGTGCAAAAATATGGTATCTCAAAAAGAAAAGAAAAAGTGAAGTTATTATATAAAAATAAAAAATAAAAAAAAGGAGGGTGAAAAACAGAATAAGTTTTCTGTTTTCTTGAACATACTGAGACAAGTATTTAAACAGAAAGATTCAGGTCCTAGCAGCATTAGGTTTGACTTTCTGTGTCTTGAATGAGCTTCCCAAGCACTTATGGTTTCATGTTCAGCCCAACCCCACTCACGCCTCACGGTTGAAATTTCTTGATTGAGCAAGGACCGCTTTAAACACGCACGTCTATATTACTTGTGATACTTGGTTTTAAACTGCGTATTTTATGGGAATATGATGCTTCTCTACATTTGATATGTACTCTTGGTGTGAAAATTGACATTCCCAGTATTTGTCCAAGTCATGTGAGTGTTGTGTGCTTCAAAACTGGGCAAAATGTGTTTTTCTGGTGGTCTCGCTCGACCCTCGCTCGACCCTGCTCGAGCGAAAACCGCTCGACAGTCGCTCGAGGGTTTTAAGTTCGCTCGAGCGAAAGCCTGTTATAAAAACCAGCGCCGCTCGAGCACAGTGCTTTCTCTTCCAGTTTTTCGCCTCCCGTGCGAATTTCTTCCTTCTTTTTTCAAATTTCTTCGTTTAATCGAGTGTTTTCCTTCCGAAATCAACTCCAAATCAAGGTAAAGTCCTCTCTCTTTTGTATTTTCATGATTTGTTGCTTTCATTTTGGGTATTTCCGTGTGTTGTGCACATAGGGGTTTCGGATTCGGTTTTTGAGATTCCTTTTCGATTGTTTTCCAATTCTTTTGGTTTGTTGAGGCTAATGTGCAGCCATTGTTGGGTTTTTGGTTGTATTTAGGAAGTTTTTGAAACTCCCATGGGTCTATACCCGAGTTTCACACTTGGATGCACTCCAAGTGTTCGGTAAAATGCCTCAATGAAGTGTCTTTTCTCTTTTTCATCATGCATTGGCTTAGCTTTGTTCCCATATCTATTTCATGTCTATCCTAGGTTTGGGACATCGTTTAACTAGGATTGCATTATGTTTTGAAGGTGTTTTGGTTTAGAATTGGCATTGACTTGCCAATGGCTTGGCATTGTCATTGCATGAGGGTTGGCTTTCGCTTGCCAATGGGTTGGCATTGGCTTGTAAATGGCTGGGCACTGTCTTTGCATAAGAGTCATGCACATGGGTTGGCATTGGCTTACATGTGGGTTGTCATTGCATATGTGTCATGCACATGAATTGGCTTGCAAATGGTTGGCATTGTTTTGAAAAATGAAGAGTCTTTGCATTGTTGGTTGGCATTGTTGTGTCAGCATGCATGCATTCATCACGTCTTTGCATTGCCTTAGCCTTGTCTAACGTCGTTGACTCTGTCTACAGCTGAAACTATGTCTCGACGTGTTCGTCCTCGCCAAAACCTCCCTGCACCCGCTCAAGCCCAATTCCATAGTGCCCGAGCCCAAGAGTTATACTCTCAGAACTTCTCGCATCGTACTCCCATAGTCGAGCGTGAAGTGACATTAGGTGAGCTTACCGAAACTATCATTCCCCGCATTTTTGAGTCTCGTCAGTGGCAGGCATTGACCACTGGTCATCCCACTCCTTCTGTGGAGTTGGTTAGGGAGTTTTACTCCAATATTCATGACATATCTGTTGATGACTCGTTTGAAGTCAGTCTCAGGAATGTTGTTTTCCGAGTCACTCCGAGCATGATAGCGACTCTGCTAAATGCCCCTCGTGAGCCCTATCCCGAGTTTCCTTACTCACGGACATCACCTCCCAGTCCACAAGTCATTGCTAGTTGTCTTTGTGGTCGGCCTAGTAGTTGGGATGGGACAACCCCTATTTCAACTGCTCGTTTTACCCCTGATCACCTCATTCTCAGTAGGATTGTTCTTACGAACTTAGATCCTACAGGCCATAATAGTGATGTGGGTCTTGACCGTGCCTGTCTGCTGTATGCCTTGATCAATGGTGTCTCCATTGATCTAGGAAGTCTTTTGTGTCGGGTTATTATTGAGGCGTATCGGTCCTCCAAAACACGGACTGGTTTGCCCTTACCGTGTTTAATCACCCGACTAGCTCTCTCCCAATCCATTGCTTTCCATCCTCAGGAGCCTAGAATTGCACTTAAGGCTCCTATTGGTCGTAGGACGGTCCAGCTCAGTTGTGCTCACACAACTCCACAGCCTATCCGTGTTGAGCACCCTCCCGCTCCCTCCTCTCAGCCTTCGATCTCCCGACCATTTAGTTCTCAGCCGTCTTCCTCGGCCCCATCCAGCTCTCAGCCATCTTCCTCAGCCCCCGGTTCGTCGGAGCCCAGTCTTCAGCAGGTACTTGAGTATCTAGCTCGCCTTGACGCCCGGTTCGACAACCTTGAGGTGAAAGTTGATAACCTGCAACAACTAGTGACTCAACGCTTCAACGACATTGAGAGGCAGCTCAATGAGGATGATGAGGATGCCGATGGTGATGATTGAGACCCTTGGCCTCTTGTGACAAAAAGGGGGAGATATTGTTGAGGGGGAGTAGTACAGTATTAACTCAGGGGGAGTGTTACTTGTACTAACACATTTTTTGTTTTGGAGGAACAGCAGCTTTTGGTTATTTCTGTTGATTTATATTTCTTGTTAGCTGCTGATTGTTTGACTAATGTTTCTTGAACTCCTGATTTGTTGCTTAATGAAGTATTTCTTTTCTAATTATGATTTGATTTGAGAATTATGATTTCAGAATTGCAAATACGTTTTTGTGCATATGTGAATGGGTATGTTTAACCGTTTGCTAAGCGTGTGCAGAAATATTTCAACATGTTCAAGAATATGGATCTAGTTGGGTGTGCTAGGATTAGGTCATATGTATAGGTTAGAGGTTTTGTCACAGAAATGCCAAAGGGGGAGATTGTTGAGGGAAAAATGAGCGTGTTGGCATATTCTTGTGAAAACCTGTGTAAAATAGTGTTGTAACAAGTGTTGTTGCGGAAGGCTTAAAGTGTGCTTGAAGTGTGCTCATTATTGGTCAAAAGAAGCAACTTCGCTCGACACTCGCTCGACATAGCGCTCGAGCGAACTCAGGCAGATTCAACCGCTCGACCTTCGCTCGACATACAGCTCGAGCGAACTCAGGCAGATTCAACCGCTCGACCTACGCTCGACACTGAGCTCGAGCGAACCCAGGCAGAGTGTGTCGCTCGACCCTCGCTCGACACTGAGCTCGAGCGAACTCAGGCAGAGTCAACCGCTCGATACTCGCTCGACATGACGCTCGAGCGAACTCAGGCAGATTTCGGCGCTCGACCTTCGCTCGACACTTCGCTCGAGCCAATGTTCCAGATCACTTACAATGTAGGGTTTTGAATGCCTCATTTGATGGGAACTATAAATAGAACATGTTAACTTCTGTTCTAGGGGTGGAGAATCAGAGCAAAAACCCTAAGGGCCTCCAAGAACTTCTTAGAGCAACCTCTCCCCCATTTGGTTGATTCTCTCTTGGATAAACACTACTCCACCACAAAACACACAAAATCAACTCTTACTTGAGTCCATTGAAGTGGACATTTTTGTTGGCCGGAAGAGTCTGGAGCTGCCGTTGATGCAGAGATCGAGAGGTTCTCGTGGGAAGCTATAGGAAGGTCGGAGTTCCGACACTACATGCGTGTAGAGATCGAGTGGGTCACTTGTGGTGTTGCAAGCCGAGTTTAGTTACTACAAAGGTTTTGTGAGTGTCTCTAAATTGGTTGTAACAAACTAAAATTTCTATAGTGGATTTGAGGTGGTGTCTTACACCCGGAGTGGTTTTAGATTTTGAAGACGTTCTTCAAATGAGTTTCCACTCCGTGAACAAAATCATGTGTTGATTATTTGTGTTATTTGATTCATTTATTAACTGCTTGTTTGATTTATTTTCAAAAGACCATAAAAATTAGATTACACCTATTCACCCCCCCTCTAGGTGTAGTGTTGTGTAGAACCACTGCTTTTTCATTCCAATAAACATTTTTTAGTTGGAACTTCTAGAGAACGTTGGCATCATTAATTGTCCAAATTTTGTAAAGGATGTGGGGCATAATGGACAATCCATGCCATATATACAGAAAAATGAAATTTCATCAAGTATGCCATGTATATAGAGTATTGTTTCTCCATCTGCAAAATCAAATAATTTATTTAGGACCTATAATTTCTCTTCAAGTTTGAGCAAATTAAATCTATCTGAGATTGGTATTGTTAGCCTTCCTCTATGCATAGAAGGACTTGTTGGATTGTATCAGATTAATTTGAAAGACTACAAGCAATTACTGTGATTGTGGCAATAGTTTTGTGTGTTGTTGTGGGACCCTTTATGGAGGATTTCGCTCCTATTACTATCTCGAGTGGCGCTTCAACGGACCCACATGGTGTATGGCTGCAATACATAGCCGCAAATTCTATTGAGATACAGCCAAGGCAAGGGGAGGGGACCATTGATCTGCGGTTTACAAGAATGATGATTTCATGGATCGTATTCAACTTTTAAAGAGATATCGAGATGATGATGATCCTTACTTTACATGCAAATGACTTCTTCCATTGCCTTACCCAAGGGTCTTCTCCTCTTCTTTAACCTGTCAATGGAATTATGATGCATGTCAAGTTGTCACTATTGGCATATTCTGAAACTAAGATGCACTATTGTAATATATTGATCTATGTCAAGTTGGATGAGAACATTACCAAAAAATTAAAAAAAAAAAAAAAGAAGAAAGAAGACAAATTGAATTGTTTTAGTCAAAATCTAGGTGTATTTTTAACATCAATCTTTGCACCAAAATGCAGAAGTGAGAAGCCCTCAGTTAAAAAAAAAAAATTATTATGTTCATATTGATATGTTTTTACGAACTAAAACAGTACTTTTCACACAAACACGGTCTTCCTTATTTTACACCATAAATTAAAAAAAATTAAAATCTAATTAATTTCTACCCAAAGAAATTGCATATATTTACACATTAAATTAAGTAAGTAAAGTTTATCTATAGTACTTTAGAATGCAAATCAATACTTTTTGAAGCATATGTTATAAATTATAATTAAAAAATGATGGTAGTTTTTTTTTTTTTTTTCGGTGGGGGGAGACTATCTTCCTATATTTTTTAACATGTAATGCCAGGTACTGAAAAAAAAAAAATTACTGCCGTTCAAAGAAAATAGTGAACAAAGAATGACAAAATGCCAAGTCAATAGGTCAAAATGAGTGGTATAACTAGAACAACATAGTAGCATTCCCAAGTCAACAAGGATATGATTCTCCTTTCAAAATTCATAAGTTTCAACAGTTGTTAGTGATCATTTTCCTTATTTAGTACTTAACTTATGGCCAACCCCGCCCATAGGAGGATTGGGATTTGGGTCGACATGGATGTGACTGTAACTTTTTTCGTACCCGACCAATAATATCTTTTATTACATGAGAATGAAATTGTGCCTAAATCATCTCTATTTTTCTTGTGATCCTTTTGCAATGGTGGAAGCGAATCTAAATTTGTTCAAGAGATTGTTCCAAAGGTTTAGAAATATCAATCTTTCTAATTTATCAATATTTTCATGGATGTTCGACACTACAAGAATATAGGGCTTTTGTGATCAAATCGTTTCCGTCCCTAGAGAAATTGACGCTAAAACTCGTCTTTTAAGACCAATTTTAGCTCGTTGCAACTTTCTGAGTAAGTGAACAATTCTATGTATTTTTGTGGCATTTTATTCTGGATGTAAAAAACATACCTCATTTTCTATATTTTATTTGCAACAATTAGGAATTCATCACAAAAATATACCTTTTGCGACAAAATGTATATTACGGCAATTAATTTAGGTAGAAAAAAACAATTTTAACACCTTTGTGTCTTTTACGAAGATTTATTTTTATCACTAAATTTTATTTTTGATATTTAATTGTTTGCAACGATTATTTAACTATTTGCGGCAACACTAAACCGCGTTAAAATCACAATTAAATAAAGAAAAAGGGGAAAAACCCTAATCCCTAAAGTTTAAATATTTTTTTCATGAGTTTAACTATATATAGAGGAAAATTATAGGATTACTACTATTTTACTACCTATTTACTACTCATTTTGTATTTGATTTTTTTTAATTTTTTATTTTACTTAATGATTAAAGAAATGACTATTAGTAAAATTATATATTTTTAAAATTTTTTCTTAATGACTACGAATGTTAAAAAAATACTTAAAAAGAAAAGTATAAAAAAATAAAAAATTTCTAATAATAAATGAGTAGTGATAGGGTTAACCGTATCACTACTCATTAGCTATTTTAGCACATCAACCGTCTTCCTTTTTCTTCTTCTTCTTCTTCTTTCTCTTTTTTTTTTTAAGCAAAACGAATTTTACTTTTCTTCACCATTCGAATTTTGCATCCATCCCGCCGCGAAACCGACCCTCCTCCCTCGCTAGGAACTCGCATCTCTTCCCAGCGCCACCCAGCGACGGCGTCTCTTTGTTCAGGCGACGCTCCTCCATCTTCACTTTACTTTCTTCTTTCCTTTTATTTTGATGTTATTTTGGTAAGAAACATGTCTTTGCATATATAACTCGATTGTTTCTCGGCTGCAGCTTTTCCACCTTGTTGATAGGTCAAATTGATACTCTTCTGCCTTTCGAACCTTCAGGGTAACAACGAAGAAGGACAGGTATATGATTCTACTATTTGTTCCTTCAAAAACATGACTGAACGCTGTAACCTTTTGATTAAGCTTTCATCAAAAAAATTAAGCTTTTGTCTTTTTAAGCTTTCAATGATAATTGCTATCTTGCGAATGTCTCTAGATTTTCTTTAGTTAGTCATTTACTTTTGTATATTTCATATTCTACTATCCATTATGAGCCATATATTTTTAACCTTTAATTAAGCTTTCATTCTTGTAAGTTTTATGAATACCCTTTTTGTAAATATCCCTAGCTTTTCTGTTGTTAGTGTTTTCTTTATATACATTCCAATACATATTCTACTAGCCACATAAAGCTATGCATCTGGACTTGATGTTAAGACTTGAACTGTAGATAGGCACATATTCCAACATGTTGATGAGATAAATAGATTCATTTTCATATCAGATTGAAATTTTGTTCGTTCGTTGGAGGAACTTTCCAATTTTCATTTGAACTTTGAATTTAAAGCAAGTTTTTCTTATATTCTTAATTCCTGTTAGATTTTGTTTGGTCCTTCCCTAGGAGGGACTGGAATCCCATTCTATTATGAGAAGCTAAGAACTCAGGTGTGTTAATTGTTTAATTGGAGCATAGAACTAAACTTTCAACAGCATTTTCGAGTGTTGTTGCTAATCCTAGAATTTGTTGTTGACTATAGCTAATACAATGGCTTGAGCCTCCTGGGGACTCATTGGAGGGAGGAAATTAGGGATCGCCTAGATTCGGTTATTTTATAAACTTGAATGAGCTCATGCAGCAGCTGACATCTAGCTGCTTGTGAGTCACTTGGTTTGTTTATTCTGTGGATTCTTGCAATTATTTTTTCGCCAGTAATTATCAACAGAAGTGGTAAAAAGAATGCACTCTTCTAGGTCACTTACTTTATTCCCTGCTTATGAGGAAGCAATTCTATGTGCAGATTTGAAGTACTAGATGAGGAACCGGGTGATGATGATAAGGGTGGTGGCCAATGGTAACTATCTTTTATTGACTCTCACTTGACAGCTGGATTTTAACTTCTGGTTTGAGGGTACAATGTATAAAATACCTTATAGTTGAGGGTGGAAAATTTGTTCTACACCTTTCCATTTATTTTAGTTTTCTGGATGATTGAATAATTCATCTGAGAGTGACATTTTTTCTCCTTTTTTCTTGTTGTTCTCAGGAAGTACAAGCTGCCCATGTCGAATATTATTTCTTTCCCCAAGAGAAATGACCCTTCTACTGCCTAGGATTTCCCTCCTGGAAGACAACTGCTGGCTGTCTATCCAGGAACAACTGCACTTTATAAGGCAACTGTTGTCAATAACAATCGCAAGGTAATGTTTTCCTTCCCCCTTGGTCTGCTATAACGGAAGCTGTGTTCATTTCATATGAATTCCATTCTTCTGTAGGTTCTTGCCCTTTGACTAAACAAGCTTATCATGAACTAACTAATAATTGTATTGTGCATGTTTGTGGTACTCTCAACCATTCGAAATATTTTCAGAGAAAGACAAATGAGTAAGTAATATCCATCTATGTGGTTCATCCTTATCATCCCGAGTTTTTGGAAAAATTGCATTCTTGAATGGACTTTAGGGACCAAATAAACACAAAATGATTTACTGCAAATCAAAAAGGAGTATTTTTTTTCCACTCTTATTCTCTTTTAGGGTAGGTCATGAGTCTCAACTGACTCACAGATTTTTACCAGCTTCTCAGGTAATTTGATTTACCAGCAGTCACCAAAATGGTAAACATTTGACTAAGTAATCCATTTTCTCAACATTTTTAAGGAAACAAATCAATGTATTCCCAGTGGAGAAGCGTTTAAGCGTTAAAATCTATGGGTTATATTTATGGCTAGGAAATGCTGCTCAGTTTTTTATCAGGAAGATTGTGTACCTTAAACTGCTATGAATGCTTTCCATTGGCTCTAGGATTTTGATTATTACTTGATTTTGATGATGTTTTCTATGCCAAGTAAACTCAACTCCATCTAGCCTTCTTTCCAACATTACTAATACAAATGCCAATACCCAAACAGGGAAGCTAGTTTAGATGGAGCTGATATGGAGGTTGTCTCTTCATTGCTGCAAGCGTGTAATGCTTTGTGAGTAACCTTTTTTTAACCAAGGGCAATTCACCATGTGCTCACCATTTTGATGTATACAAATCAAAATAGGACATATTCATCTGTTAGGAAAGATAAAAGTACCACTGTGCAAAACTGCCACATGAAGATAAAATGCAAAACTGAAACTGCTTATTCATTCTCAAGTACAGAATATTTACAATCAAGAGAATAATGTTTACAACCAAGTACTCAAATACATTGCCTTTACATTTACTCACTCTTGATTACGAATCCTATATTATAGCGGAAAATGACTATCTAATTTTCAAGGCCAGGAATATTAGCAGATTACGAATCCTATATTATAGTTGAACAATTCTAACCTTGTTCAACTTACCCTTCTTATGGTCATTAGGTCTGTAAAACATAATTTTCAAGGCACTTAAATCTCCCTTTACAGATCTGGTCTTGGTCTAGAAACAGAGTCTTTGAGTCTGATTAAAAAGAAAATCACCAACAATTAGATTCCCTTAACTTGCACAGAAATTAATTAATTTCATCTCAATGCATGCATTTGCCACAAATGTTAAGAAAACCAGCTCCACGCACATTACCTTTCTTCCCTTCACACATAAATTTGGTCGTTAACTTCAGCCTTTTAATGGTGACCTTCTAATGCCTAATATAACAATTCATCCAGCATCCTTTCCAATATGGGAAGAGGTGATAGTCTCATAGAAAGCTGAAAAGGCGAAAAAGGGATAAGAAATCAGGTCCAATACATATCCAATTTGGTTAACCCAAAAAGAATCCAAGAAAATTATAACTCCTTTTATGTAATGCTGTACAATTCTAACCTTGTTCAACTTACCCTTCTTATGGTCATTAGGTCTGTAAAACATAGTTTTCAAGGCACTTAAATCTCCCTTTACATATCTGGTCTTGGTCTAAAAACATACTCTTTGAGGCCTTTGAACACGTTTCAATATTCCTGGTGTATACATATGTACTGAAATTCTAGTAAAGTGGTCGAGGAGATTGCTGCAAATTCCACAAGCATCCTATGAATGCAAGGTTTGAGCTATTGCAAAACAATTCGAGATAGGTTCATTCTATGTTCACTTAAACTAAAAAATACCTTTAAAAGAGTACTAATTTCCCATAAAAATGTTCTCTAAGATACATGGAATGCCAACGGATGCTTATTCACAAGTCACCATGAGATAATGCAATTGAAGTTCTAAGCATGCTAGTAGTGAAATAATTTATTCCACAAGCTTTTTTCATATCTGGCTTTGATTGATAAATATGCATGCAATACTTCAAAACATGCCTTGAGCACTCATGCCTCATGATGTCAAGTAATATGACATAATCATGCTTCTTTAAAGGAAAATCAGTCTCTCTTCATTGTTGGAAGTACATTAGGCATACCAATCAGCCTTCTTCAAAGATTTATTTTTTTATCCCCTTTCCTGTTCTAGATCATCAACTCCGTAAGAAATCAAGGCTCTTACCTAAGAGGACTTTTATCAAAACCTGAGAAGAAAGCTGAAAAGGCAAAAAAGGATAAGAAATAAGGTCCAATACATATCCTATTTGGTTAACCCAAAAAGAATCCAAGAAAATTATAACTCCTTTTATGTAATGCTGTACAATTCTAACCTTGTTCAACTTACCCTTCTTATGGTCATTAGGTCTGTAAAACATAATTTTCAAGGCACGTAAATCTCCCTATACAGATCTGGTCTTGGTCTAAAAATAGAGTCTTTGAGGCCTTATAGTTTATAAGGAGCTATTGGCTTGTTCCTTATAAACTATAAGGCCTTCATGCTTTTTTTTAGACCAAACTATAAACTATAAACTATTGGCTTGTTCCTCTTGCTTTTTTTTTCATGGAAATCATGAGCTCTTCATGAAAAAAAGTTTGCTTCTCCTAGAATAAACTTTTTGAACTTTAAACTAGATGTAATTGCATGTTTGTAGAGAAAATATTACCCCCCCTCCCCCCCCCCCCCCCCTCCTTACCCACAAGTTGGGGATGCTTATTTGTAATTGTTATGTCTTGGTTTCTATGTATTACTAATTATAAATTGTTTCTAATTTTTTGATATTTGTTATCGCGTGCTTCCCTTTATTAAAAGTAGAAAAAAGTTTACAAATGGATATAGAAGAAATTTCTTTTATGTTCATTTGTAAGATTTTTTTTAGTTTTCATTGGCTTTTGCGGCAAAATTATTTCACCGCAAATAGTATTTGCAACAATAACTGTAGATAATATGATTTTTTGGTTGCAAATTATTATCTGGATCGCTTTTACCACCTCAAATATTTATTTTCTGCGGTATATTTGCCGCAAATAAGATTTTCCAACCAAAATTCAGTATTATAACTAAGATTTTCCAGAGAGAAAATCGCTGAGAAAAATTTTACCTACAATAATTAACCATGGTTGGTATGTATACATTTGTGACAACAACGAAGACTGCCTGCAGCGATATAAATCACTGCAAATTGTTAATGTTTTTGCAACATTATTACTATAATAATTCCAAGATCGTTATTTATTCATGATTTTTCTAAACCGACAAAGATCGATCTTCAACCTTGAGCATTGTGGACTTGGAGGAGGCTGATGATGATTTAAAATGAAGATTGGGATTTAGAACTTGGACTTGGGTGTGCATAGTTAGATGAGACCAACCTTTCCGTAGCATGGGTGGGATTTAGTTGGTGGTGGGCACTTGGGTTTGTATCATGTTGATGAGTACAATTGAATCTGAAATTCATTAAGTGGCAGAGAATCAGTCTCATTGCCACATTTGAATTATGAAGGTAGCCTCTTATCAAAATCAGGTCTCCTTATGGCACTATATTACTTAATTTGTAATTTGGAAGATCTATATCAATCGAGGAGTGATGTTGTTAGTCTTCCCACATGCATCAAAAGTGTTTTTGGACTAAAGCACCTTGTGTTGACGGATTGTCTCATCTTAGAGCACTTAGATGGATTGAATTGCTCGATTGCTATGAAATGTTGGTGAATATAGCGAATCATGTGGAAAATCCTTCGTTGACTGAGGTCTCTCTCTCTCTCTCTCTCTCTCTCTCTCTCTCTCTCTCTCCCCCCATATCTTCCCCTGCCCCTTTCTCTGTGTCTTTGATGTTTCTTTCTTTTGCTACATGTTTGTGTGTGTTTTGATTTATAATTTTATAGTTGAAACTTTGTGATATATGTTTGAAATTGGCTGGGACATCTAAATTACATTCTTCAGTTGCAGCAGCTAAAGATACTTTCTCTTGGAGCTTGTTCAGGGCTTGGTGTGCTTAGAAAGAAGGTGGAAGTGGTATCCATTCTGTTTTGTCTACAAATGAATATGAAATTTCATCAAGTGGAGAATCACTCTCATTGCTACATTTGAATCAAAATCAGGTCTCCTTAAGGCAGTATGTTACCTTTGTAGTTTGGAAGATACCATTAGTCTTCTCACATCCATCAAAAGTGTTGTTGGATTAAAGCACCTTGTATTGACTGATTGCCTGCAACTTTAAGAAATTCTAGAGCTTCCATCCAAAAAAAGTTCGAATTCAAAATCAGCAACTTAAGAGCACTAAGATGGATTGAATTGCTCGAATGTCATGACATGTATGTGTTTTTCTCTTTTTTACATGTTTGTGTGTTTTTATATATAATTTTATGGTTGAGACTTTGTGATATATGTTTGACAGGGACATCTAAATGACTATTTTGGCCGCATTATATTTCCGGTAGATACGATTCTTGAGTGGTTCAACCACTGTAAGGAGGCTTCAAATAATACTGAATTATGTGAAATAGATATTGATGGGAGTGATCTATAGTTGGATGAGATCAGAGGAATAGCTCTGTGTGCTATTATCAAAGCAAATTTTGAAAGCTCTGCATTCGATCTCTTTCATTTCCTAGTGTTGAGATCACTATTAAATTATTAATGGCATGCCAAATATTACAACGAGAAAATGCTTGACACGGGGATTTCAGGAATCTGGAGATCATGTTGGTCGAAGTACTTTGCACTAGATTAGCTTTTTAAGCCAAACGGGTAAGGTCTGAATGTTGAGTTTTCTTGTAATTCAAGCTCATTATACATTAAAAGTTGAGTCCATTTACCACATAAGCATGTAGAAAACACAAAAGATCATTCAGATGTCCTCTACCTATGAACATGATTACAACTTGAATTTGACTGCCATTGACAACACAACATGAATGATCAAACCACTCATAACATGAATGATCAACCTACAAGTTTTTCTTCATTCATTACCCAAAATGCTTCTTGTGTTCTTGATTAACTTTCAAATCGTGCTCCCAAAACTAAAATATACAAAGCTAGTTTTGATCTTCACATGGCCGGACCCTGTAATAATTCATCTTTTGTTCCAAAGTTGACAACTCAATATGGTGGTGTGAGGTCTATATGTGATCCTACTTTGTGTTGGCGTGCATATTAAATCTGTATACAAAATACTAAAACACATGCACTCCTTATTTTTCCTTATTTCTTAGGAATATTGCTCGTCATATATATCACCATTTGCTCAGAAACACACAGCTTGATCTTGGCCATTTTCACTTGAGGATGGTGAAAGCTAATTAGTCTGGACAGGTGGCACGACCTTCTTGCATGGAAATTCTGTTATGGGAGACGTAGTGTCTGATGAATATTGCGCATAGTGTTCTAGTGCAGGAACATGATCTCGAAGATATTGTTCTAATCACAGATCAGGGAGTTTCAACTCCAAGATCTACAAATTGCCTTCAAGCAACATGTACCATAACCAATAGAGGGTTGATCCTACGGGACTTTGATTCATTCACTTTGAGCATTTTATTTCAGCATGCTTTTGGGTCTAAATAATCATAAAATGTTTCGTTTGTTAATTTTACATCTTTATAAATTTAGTACTAATTAAAAAATTATCAAAACGTATGAAAATTATCCTATTCCTTTCTATTACATTCCCTCCTATACTCCCAATCACAAAAAAAAAAAAAAATGTAAATTAAGAAAGTATGCGTGGACCAAGAATTTAGCTTAACATTTATTTTTGTTAGAGTTAATTGTTAGATTAATGTCTTTTATACCATTAAATAGATAAATAATAATAATAATAATAATGGTCAAAACCTCTAGCGATCTTCAATAAGACAAAAGGTAAAATAATAATAATAATAATTAAAAAAACTCAAAAATTAAAAATAAAAACCAAAAACACATTCTAGAGCTATTTATATATTTAAAGAAAATAATATTTTATTTATCATTGTCCTATCATCCTCTTATATATATAACATATAATATTTCTCTATTCCTTTCTATTCCATTCCTTCATAGACTCCGATCCCAAACCAAGTATATATCGTCATTTAATTTTAGCAATATGGTTAATTTGTGTCAAAACAGTTATTATTGATCTATTTCGAGATTTTTCAATAAGATATCATGATATTCCTTTTTTTTAATTGTTAAGTTTATAAAAATAAATCCTATAATTTATCAAATATTGTGACTTAATTTGATACTTTAAAATTTTTTGAAATGAAAGTAAAGTAAAAGAAACTATAATATACAACAAAAAATCATATTAGTTAATTTATAAACTTTACTATTATGAGATCTCTACCTAAACTAAAAATGCTAATTTTAGTTTTGTTAAATTAAAAAAATAAAATAAAAAATTTATTTTATTTTATCTACATGGTATATATTTTGCAGTAGAATCGAAAAGCCATAATAAAATAATTTAATTTTGATCTTTTCATTTTATATCAATATATATAGTACATGTTGATGTAGTGCATGCATTTGAGTTTTTTTTTTTTTTTTCAATGCATTTGAGTGATTATTCATTTGATTAGAAAAATATATGATTAGAAAATATATAAAAGCAAAAGAAAGAACAATATTTCTTAGATTTAAAATGTCCTAATTTACATCATTATTATGGATTCTTTTTTTTCTTAATCTATAAATAAAAACATATGACATCATAATCTACAGACATTTTTAAGACAAAGAAGACATTTCTGATTTGTTTGAATGCAAGTCGAAACAATGAAATCACTTTACCTTAAAGGTTGCTGAAGCCTTCAAAGGGTTCCTGAATTTGATTGTACAATAGAATCTATAGAATACATTAGGGGTGAATTCGGTCCGGTCTGGTCGGTCCACAGGGTGATTTGCAGACCGGATTGGACCAATTCGGTCCAGGGTTTTCCCACCCTGGACCGGACCGAAATGCAATAAGGACCAGTCCGGTCGGTCCCTTTCGGGGCGGTCCAGTCCGGTCGGTCCAAATATGGACCATGTGGCCCATGGGCCCAATCGGCCCAACAGTGAAATCCCATTAATATTTTATCTAATTTTAAGTCAAAAAATACAAAAAAAAAAAAAAGATTTGAATGCAAAATAAAATTAAGCATAAAAAGAAAATTATCTATATACAATAAATTTGAATAAAAGATTTTACAAGAAAAAAAAAGTAAGAAAAATTGAAAAAGACGCATAAATTGCAAAAGAACCATGACTTAATGTCTAAATTAATGACTTGCAAAGGACCCATGACTTCATTAAAACCTCAAGAGCACCACTTTTACATCCAAATAAAAAATAAAAAAAATCCAACAATTCATGTCAAATCCTCACATACAAGCAATATTTTATATCAAATGAAATTTAATACATCTAATTCTATGCCAACTAAACATCCATATTTCAAAAGAAAAAGAAAAAAGTTAAAGAGTACATCTAATTCTTAACTAAACATGCCAACTAAACATCCAAAAGTCCAAATAAAAGGGAAAAAAAAATAAAATAAGAAACCAAAAAAAGTTAAGCAAATGACACAAAAAATATTACAATTTACAATCCATGCATCTAGGCTTCTAGCCATAATAACTAATAAAGTGATATTACAAATTACAAATGACTAAATAATAACTAATACAAATAACAAATAACTAAGATTTGATCTCTAAACGGCACACTTGATCTCGTCAAAGCTTTCATCACCAAACGAAATGTTGCCAAATAGGACACAAAAGTTCAATGAGAGACAATACAAAAGTAAAACTAAATTGGACACGTCACAATTGAAGAAAATAATTTGAAATTTTAAAGAAAACAATTCAAGTTCTCACCTCATGAATTTGCATTAGATGTAGACATTGTATTTGACGCCTCCATAGAATTTTCACCCTCCTGAGCAAATGCTATACAATAAAGGAAAAAAAATAATTTATATAAATTTTCACTACATATATAGATCATAAAAATTAGAAAATGAAGTAAATAATAAACATACCCATATCCAACTGCCTCTCAAAATCCTCCACATCATCCATTATAGTCCTAAGGCTGATTGGAATAGATGAAGAACGAAGCCAGTTTTGTGTACAAATGAGGCCCTCAACCATCATTGGAGATAAATTATTTCAGAAAGGATCAAGAACACGACCCGCCATGCTAAAGCAAGATTCAGAGGCAACTGGAGAGACTGGTATTGCAAGTACATCGCGTACAATTTTTGAAAGCACACAATATCTAAATGAGTTAACCTTCCACCAAACTAGAATGTCAAAACTTACATTGTCTGTCTCACACTTTTCATCTAGGTATCTATCAACCTCTTACTTGCTTTCAAGAGAGTCCTCCGACTGCAACCGTTGCTTAAATATGGCCATTCTTTGTGCACGAACGTCCACGTCTGTACTTGCACCATCTTCACCTGTAAGATTTACATTTTCACGTGATAAACTTCTAGGCTGCTGTTGTTGTTGTAAAGAGTTGCTCACTTCTTCATTTGCAAGGTATGCCTCATACATGCGGGTTAAAGTATTCTTCACTGAACAACTCAAATCAACTTCTTTTGTGGGATCATGGGCATACATCCCTTCCAACTCAAAGTCAAGATATCGCATATTGTACCGAGGATCAAGAAGAATCCTAACAAACAACAACATATTCATATTATCCAAGTTGCCCCAATATTTGTTAAATTTTTTCTTCATATTTGTAGCCATTGATCCCACCACAAGGTTTTGATTTTGACACTCCTAATCAATTGCATCGGATATTGTAGCTAACTCCGGAAAAAAAGAGTTGCAAGTTGCATATAGACCCCCTGAAAAGTGTTAAAATTGCATCATGAATTAGTTTAATAAACTTTACAAACAACTTTGCCTTCTCCTAATCGATATTTATTGGGAGGCCCCAACTTTTTTGACGTTCTCCTATTCACTACTTGCTTCACATCATCCTCATCATCGTCATCATCATCTCCAATACTAATAAGGAAAGCCGAATCTTCTTCTTCCAACCGTTCAAACGCTCTTTGAAATTTTGAAGCTCTCTCTAGCATAAGATAGGTGGAGTTCCACCTAGTCGGTACATCTAAGCAAATGCCACTTTTGCGTGTAAATTCTTTCAACTGTACACATTTTTTAAACATACTCCACCTTTGAGGTGAAGACTTCACATATTTTACAACACCTCTCACCTTCGCAATAGACTCATCAAATTCCTTCAACCCCTCACAAACAATTAAGTTTAAGATATGGGCACAGTATCGAACATGCAAGAATTCATGTTCCAAAATAGTATCCTTCCTATACTTGGTTTTTTTCTTCAAATAAGAAACTGCACCATTATTAGAACTTGCGCTATCAAGTGTGATAGCAAGATATTTTGGTCACCCCCAATCATGCAAACACATCTCAATAGCCTTACCAAGTGTATCCCCCTTGTGATTCTCAACCAAACAAAAAGAAAGAATCCTCTTGTGTAGATTCCAATCATCATCAATAAAGTGTGCAGTAAGACACATATAATTGAGATTTTGCACGGATGTCCATGTATCCATAGTGAGGGAAATTCGTTACCCTTGAAGAGCACTTCTCAACTTATTTTTTTCCCTCATATACACATTAAAGCAATCCTTCGCAACCGTAACACGGGATGGAATCGTTACCCACTTAGGACAAACAATAAGCATAAACTTCTTGAAACCCTCTCATTCAACAAACCTAAAGGGTAACTCATCAAGAATTATCATCTATGCTAAACTTTGTCTACAAGCATCAACACTAAAGGCTATAGACACAAGTTCCCCACTACCACTTCCTCCATCCGCCTTCCAAGTTAGAGTAGTTTGAGACTTATCCGTCCTATTAAAAAGACATTTCTTACATTGTTTCTCAATGTGATATTTCATGGACTTTGTACCGTTGGTCTTCGTATCACATGCATACAAAGCAGTACAATAATTACATTTAACCCTAAGTTTACTTGGATCACCGTTTGGTATTTTAGTAAAGTGATCCCAAACCATTGACCTATGTCTACCACTTTCATTGGGTGGTGGAGGTACGGCTGTACCACTTTGTGTAGGCATAGTTGACTCTACATCATCTGTAGTAGAGTCTTGTGGATTCATATCTTGAATCTGGTCCATCTACAAAAATATACTAAAAGTCAGAAAATGAATTTGCATAAATATTATAAACTTTACAAAAATAGTAAATGTTATAAACTCTACAAAAAAAAACAGAATATGGCCTAAAGTCAAAATATAAACTTTAAGTGGGCCAAATGAAAGGAAATGAATATAAATATTGTGCTAAGTTAAATATGAGAGAGAATGAATATAAAATATGGCCAAAATCCCTCTAGCATGTAAAGAGGCTGCGGAATCCCTTCCCCTAAACTTGCAACCTAATGAACTTGACTAAATGGATGTACTGGGTGTAGATGTACATCAATTATTCGATCAATCCCTTTCTAACTGGTCGTTAGATTATGATTTTATAACCAAATTTGAGAGGGAAGGTCAAGACTGGTTCCTTCCTAGTACCAAAAGTATATTACATTGAATCTCTCTCCAAGGCAGGTACATATCTCCACTTCCCCTGGTTTCTCGTTCATATAAATGTTCTTACTATCAACTTTTTTCAGTAGGGTCAATACCTCATTCTTCAAAGAAACATTTGAGTTGTTAATTTGCAGAAACATGGCTGAAGAGAAATCGAGTTTAAACACTGTAAATTGCAACCAACTGGGAAAAAGGTTTTTTTTTTTTTTTTGTGTGTTTATTTTTAGAGAAGAATTCTCAATATAAACATCTCTTTCTAATTCTTAACAAGCAAATCATATTTATTCATTCTAATTAAACCGAGCCATCTCAGATAATAGATTCATCATATTTATTCAAGCCATTTCAACAAAATGTATCACTAATCAGTAATCACCACGAAATCACACAATATTTAGATTCAACAACAAGAAACCTAGATTCAAGAATCATAAATTCACATTTTGAAACCGAGATGCCCAGATTCACGAAATCAAGAAATAAAACCGGAAAGGGACATTTATCCTTACCGTCTGTCGCTGCGAACTGTCTTCCCAGGAATGAGATGAAATTTTCTATTGGTCACGCCGTCACGGACTCAGCCTTCAGGGAATGGGGGGGCTAGGGGAGAACGAGAGAGATCTGAGAGAGAGAGTCTGAAAGTTGAAATGAGAGGGAATCGGGGGAGGGCGACGGGACCGGGGTGAGGGAATGTGAATTCATTTTTAGGGCTACACATAACGACGCCGTTTGGATTATAAACAATCCTAAATGGCGCCGTTTTAACAAGGGAAAGGGCAAACAATATAAATTCGGCCATCTACTGCACGGCGCCGTTTAGGTCCCTTTTTGCACTAAACGGCGCCGTTTCTTCCCTTACTAAATATGTCTTCTCACTTTTTCTATGTTTTTAACACATAAATTAATAAAAGAAATTATTTGAATTAGTAAAATTTAAATTAAGTAAACTATTCAATATAATTATTTAATTAACTGATTAAAAAAATATATAATTAATATTATATTGATGATGTTAATTGCTACTTTGTTACTAACTAGAGTATATCAAACTATCAATGTATTATGATTGTTCTAACTTCTAAGTTAATGCATAATGAGGAATGAGCTATATATTTACATTTTGTATAGGAAGTAATAAGCATAAATAATTTAATTATACAAACATGCTTTATATTTACTTGCAATTTAGGTCATAGATGTAGAATTGTAGATGTTATCATGTTACTAATTAGTTAATGGGAAATTGGTATTAGCCATTAGGTTAGTTAATTTACAATTTACAAATTGCTTTATATTTACTCACAACTTAGGTAATTTACAAAAAATTAATCTATACACTTTAATTAGATATAGATGTAGATGTTAGTAATAGTAATTACTTAATGGTGAATTGGTGATAAGTTAATTGATAATAATATTAATATATTATAACATACCTTGGTTAATTATAATATATTAATTTGTAATTATATATTTAAAATTTTATATTGTAAATGGTAATAGTCTAATAGGTTAGATGAAAATGACATATTAATTATATAAAATAAATATATAAGTTTTTTTTTTAAATATTAATTCGGTCGGTCCGGTCCGGTTCGGTCCAGGGAAACCTGGACCGTGGACCGGACCGAAGACCGATTTTAGCAAAATGGCAAGACCGAAACCGGCCATGCATTTGCTTGGTTCGGTTCGGTCCAATCGGTTTTTTCGGTCCGGACCGACCGTTGTACACCCCTAATTTTTATTATAAAATAAATTTAATATACCATACAAATTATATTAATTTATAAATTTAATTTTCTAGTTACTTATTAGGAATGAATGAATGACAGCGAGAAGAGGCACACTGAATAAAAGGAAAATTATTGAAGAAGCTTGTGACCAACGTATAAGCTTGTGGCCAACATCGTGACAACGAATGTATGTGAAAATGTATTATTATTCTTTTATAAAGCTGTCGTGTGATATTATTGTGCAGTCCTATCATAATCGTCAAGTCTACTTCACCTTCTGGCCCCTTCCAACCATTGTCATTTGCTAGCACCATTCCATAACCTATTTGAGCTCTTACTTTCATTTCAGCTTTCTTAACTCCTATGTTATCTTTATGTCTCTCTATTAAGAATTACACTGTTTGGATAGTGAGATAAGATGAGATAAGATAGTTTTAGATGAAATTTGAATAAAACATTATTAAAATAGAGATGAGATGAAATGATTTCTGAATCTAAACAGCCCCTAATATAATAACTAAATATAATACAGAAATTATATTGTCAATTGAGGTAAATATTTCATGGATTAAAACTTTGAAGGGTTTGGATTTTTATTTTTTATTTTTCCATCGCGTATGCAACTTTATAATATAGTACTGCTAGAGTTATATTTATTTGAGAAGTGGTACAGTTATAAAGAAATTCATAAAATAAATTCATAAACTGATATAGTTTTATTTGTTATATTAGATCTACTTTAATTTGTAAATTTACTTTTACTTTGTGACTAAATTATTTCTCTATTTATTTATTGACAAATATGCTTAAACGCTTTGATCTAAATATTTGATCACAACTACTTGGTTGGTTGATTCAACTTTGTTAAGCTTCATTGCATAATATTTTAGTTTATGGTATTCTTTACATGGAAATATTTAGTTTATAAAAAAAGTTTTAAAAATTACTTAATTCTAAATTTGCATTAGACTTTAAAACTTGAATTAAATCTTGGCTACCAAATAACAAATCGAAAATGAATAACAAATAAATAAAAAGAAGAAAGGAAGTTGCCAAAAAGCTTCTCCGGTCTCATTTATTTACCAATAAGTTATTAAAATTGATATATACTTGATATATTCATTTACCAATTAGATGTGCACAAACACAATGTTTTCAAGACGTCAAAAGAAAGACGTACATTATATATAAATATATATTTATATATAAATTAAGGGACTATTTCGAAATTTCCAAACAAAATTATGAACATTGGCGGGCCTACACCCCTTCCAAGCGACGTACAACCGAAGTTCCAAACATAACCAGTCCTCTTGTCCTCTTAGTACCGACTGTTGAGGACCAGCTGGAATGCAAACGACTTCAAATTAATATGATATAATATAAAAATAAATTTATAAATTAATATAATATAATATATTAAATTATTACAATTATTTTTATTATAAAATAAATTTAACATTTCATATAAATTATATTAATTTATAAATTTAATTTTATAGTCATTTATTAGGAATGAATGGCTGGCCTCGAGAAGAGGCCCACCACCATTAATTAATAAAAGGAAAGTAATCGAAAAAGTTTATGGCCTAGGTATAAGATTTTTGTAAAGCTGTCATGCATTATTATCGTATAGTCTTTTTTTTTTTTTTTGATAGTAAATGGCTTTTCTATATTGCATTAGGGATTACAAGAAACCTTATCCACCCAAATAACATGGGCAATAGGTTCTGGTACAGATTCCCCCCATACAACCAAATCATCCACATTCTAAGCCATTCTAGCTAGCTTATGAGCAGCCATGTTACCTACGCAACTCACATGTTTACATAGACAGACATCAAAGTGAGACATTAATCTTTTAACTTCAGAGGTCAAAGTTCCTAAGTGTGAGGCATCCTGTTGAGATTCTTGTTGCAGCTTTTCCACTAGCAGCTTGCAATCTGACTCCACCATCAGCTTTGATATACCTGATTGTATGCATAATTGAAGGCCCCTTAAGACTGCCACTAGTTCAATAGTTTCTAGTTCTTCTATAAAGCATTCTATATTGCTAGCTGCAAATATTACTTCACCCCTTCCATCCCGAAGCACTGCCCCAACTCCTGCTTTCTTTTGATCAAAAAATAAAGCACCATCAATATTGAGCTTTAGAAACCCCTCAGGAGGGGGGCTCCAGAGACCATTTAGTTTGATATGGTCTGGGTTTTTCTGTTGAGAACAGGAAGCATAATTGGACTGAACTGAGAGGGCATGGTCCACAACTTGTTTTATAGGCAAAACAACCATATCGTGTATCTTTCGGTTTCTCCTATACCAGAAACTCCATGCTCAGACAGAAAAACTGCAGCTCCTCTGTAGTGTCTGTTTTATGCACATGATTGATTAGGTCAATGAAATGGAAAGGTTTCTATATATCAAACAGTTTTGGAAGCTGGCCTTTCCAGAACTCCATTAAGTTCAATCCTGTTGGTAAGCAGTCCTTGCATAATTTCCATGCAAAAATCCTTATTTTCAGAGGCAACTTCATCTTCCATATTGCTCTCCAAAGGCTATTGAAGCTACTGCTGTTTGAACTCTGCCCTACTGCATCATAAATGCCTTTTTGTAGCAGCTTATAAGCACTATGAACACTGAACTCCCCACTTCTCTCTTCAGTCCACACCCATCTATCTTCATAGTCCTTTGGACAGATTACTATTTTCAGTATCTTCTCTGCTATAATTGGATTGAATAGAGCTCAAACTTTTGAAGTGTCCCACCATCTGGTTTCCCCACTGATAAGAGTGTCCACTGTTTCAATTTTTCTGTCCTGACTCTCTCCTCCTATATATTCATGCAACAAATTTCTGTACCCTGGGATCCAGTGATCATGCCAAATCCTGATATTTTTTCCATCCCCTACCCTCCTTTGACAACCCTGCTTTAAGAAAGCTCTAGTATCCCAAATCTCTCTCCATGCATAGGATGGATTATGACCAAGCTTTGAATCCAAAAATTCCCCTCTTGGGAAATATTTTGCTTTAAACACTTGGTACATCAAGGAGCCCGAGTGTGTGACCAACCTCCAACCTTGTTTAGCAAGAAGGGCTTTGTTAAACAGCTTTAGTTCTTTAAAACCCAGCCCCCCTTGAAACTTTCATTTGCACAAGTTCTTCCAACTCACCCAATGAATTATTTTGTTGTTTTCAGTTCTACCCCACCAGAATCTGGCCATCAAGCTTTCAAGTTCTCTAAACAGGCAGTCTGGCAATTTGAAACAACTCATAGCATAAGTAGGAATAGCCAAAGCTACTGCCTTCAGTAGTATTTCCTTTCCTCCTTGAGATAGTTGTTTTTCCTTCCAACATTGCAATTTCTTCCATACTCTTGACTTAATTTCCGAGAAAGCATTAGACTTCTTCCTACCTATCATTGGAGGCAATCCCAAGTATTTTTCATACTGCTGAATAGCACTTCCCCCCCACATGTTCCTTGTTTCCTCTTTCATAGGGACACTTACATTGCTGCTGAAAACCATACTTGTCTTATCCATATTCAATTTCTACCTAGATGCCAGTTCATACCTCTTTAGGATTCTTTGTAGTTCAAGATTTGTTTGGACATCAGCTTTACAGAAGATGACATTGTCATCAGCAAAAAATAAGTGGTTTATGGCTGGAGCCCCTCTGCAAATACGGATACCAGGTATCATTGAATTCAAGGCTGCTTGCTTCAAAATACTAACTAAACCCTTAGTGCATAGGAGAAAGAGGTAAGAGGACAAGGGGTCCCCTTGTCTCAATCCACGAGTAGGTTTAATACACCCTGTTGGTACACCATTCAGCATGACTGAGAAAGAGACTGAGGACACACAATTCATTATTAAATTAATCCACCTGGCCTCAAATCCCATATGAACCATGATTCTTTCCAGAAAATCCCACTCAACTCGATCGTAGGCTTTGCTCATATCCAACTTGATGGACATATAGCCTTTCTTTCCCCCTCTTTTGTGTCTTAGAAAGTGAACAATTTCATAAGCCACTAACACATTATCAGTGATTAATCTACCTGGTACAAAAGCTAACTAAGAAGCAGATATTAACATAGGGAGTAAAGCTTTCAGCCTATTAGCTATAACTTTGGACATGAGTTTATAAAGAACATTACACAAGCTAATAGGTCTAAAATCAGCTACTTTAGTGGGGTTCTGTTTTTTAGGGATTAGACAAATGAAAGTATGGTTTAACTCTTTTGGAAACACACCAGTATTTAAGGACTCTAGCACTACCTCAGTCACTGAAGAACCTATTGTACTCCAGTATTTTTGATAGAAGATAGGGGGCATACCATCGGGTCCAGGGGCCTTTGTTGGATGCATTTGAGAAAGGGCCAAATTGACTTCTGCTGCAGTAAAGGGTTTCACCAATTCTTCATTCATAAGAGATGTTACTTTGCTCTCCACCCTAGCAACAGACTCAGTATGGTCCCTCTCCTCTGAGCTAGAGAACAGCTGTTGAAAATAGTTTACCACTAACTCTTCCATATCTCTTCCTTCTTTCCACTTGTCTTGCTCATCTTGTAGCCTCTTTATGGTGTTCTTCTTTTTCCTATGTGAGGCTTTAGAGTGAAAGTATCTTGAGTTTTGGTCCCCTGCCTGAATCCACAAAGCCTTAGATCTCTGATGCCACATTTCCTCCTCCCTTCCTAACCATTTGTTCACTTCTTCCCTGGCGCTTATGTTTTCTTGAGAATTCAAACCTGCAGGATCCCTTTTTTGTAACAGACATAGATTTTCTTTTGCCTCTGCAATTTTGACTTGTACATTGCCAAAGCTTTTTTTGTTCCACACTTTCAGTTTCTCCCCCACCTTTTGAGTCCATTGCATCAAAGTCTTTATCCCATCTTTTTTGCTCCTATCCCTCCATGAATCCTTGATTAGTTTAGAGCAGCCTTCCTCTCCTAACCACATTGATTCGAATCTTAAAGGTTTGTGTCCCCTCCTACTTGTTTGATGTCCAGTCGTATCCACCCACAAAGGGATATGGTTAGAGTAGGCTACTGAACCATGTACCACACTTGCCAAAGGGTTATTTGAGCACCAAACTTCATTAGCTAGAGCCCTGTCGAGTCAAGCACTTATGCACTCAGATTCCTCTCTTCTATTGGACCACGTGTATGGAAATCCTTGGTACCCCAAGTCCTTAATACCACAATCATCTATAGCATCTCTAAAATTCTTCATTTGCCATTCTGGTCTGTCCACTCCCCCCACTTCTCAGATTGGTGTATGATTTCATTAAAGTCACCAATTAATAACCACCCCAAGTTGTCAACACTCTTCAGTGATCGTATAAAAGCCCATGTCAAGTGTCTGATGGCCACCTCAGGGAAGCCATAGATGCCTGTTAAAAACCACATTCTTCTCTCTTGTTCTTCTTCAGCAACTATAGCATGTTTATGGTTTTTCGAGTATTGTAATATAGTTAGATCCACTTCTGTCTTCCAAATTAAAGCCAGTCCTCCCCTTCTTTCCTCACAACTCACTGCTAAATAGTTTTCAGAGCCCAACCTATGCTTACACTTGTCCATTTCAGAAACTCTTAGTCTAGTTTCCTGAATGAACAAAATGTCGGGATCTTCCTTCATAACAAGGTCACGAAGGTTTCGAATTCCACGTGGGTTCCCAAGCCCACGGGAATTCCAACTCAATGTTTTCATAACACTTGGTGGGGCTGACTAGCAGCCTCCACCATTTTCTGTGATAGTGCAATATTTTCTTGTATGTCACCATTTACTATCTTTCTAGCTTTAGTCAAGAAACATGTGGCTTCGTCACTCACCTCCACCTTTCTCTTGTTGCTAGATGATCTCCTTGTTGCAGGAAAGTCTACATACTTGGCACGGGATCTACGTTTCCACCTATCTCCCACTCCCTTCTCCTTCATACTCAAAGAAAGTATCGGGGCCTCAACCACTTCTACCTCGTGCATGCCTACAAGAGAGGGTGTTTTTAAACATAGAGGCCCATCATTAGTTTCATTCCTCTGTCCTCCGAATCCACCATCATGTACAAGTCTCTCGGATGCACCAGGCCCACCTTCAGATTCATATCTTTGTTCTTCAGGCTCTCCAGGCCCATTGTCATTACTGTCCTCCATGCATTGGTTTCTCGTAGTCCCATTTGTTGTGGTTACCCCTTCGTGCTTTTGTTTCTGTTGCATCTGTAGAGGGGTCTCCTTCACGCACTCATGGTCCCCACTGTCAGATTCCCCCGCATGGCATTCCATTTGTTCCGTAGGTACCTTTCCCACTCCCCCTACTACATCCATTACCTTTTCTGGTGCAGCCTCAAATTCAGTTACGTAGGGCGTAAATTGTCTGTACTGCCCTTTAACAGAACCTTGTCCCTGCCACCTACGTGTCATGTTGCTTCCAGAGACCTCTGCCTCCCTATCCCCGTCGTCACTTCCCATTTCAGGGCCCTTCTTCCACTCGCCTTTGCCGGAATAACCATTGCTCGAGAGGACCATCGCCGCAGGCCAGAGTTCTCAGCACGAAGCCATGACCCAAACTGCATGCCTTTGGGACCATCACTCCCATTGTCATCTTTTTTAATAGCGCATCCTTCCTCCCCATGTGTAATCCACCCACATGTGAAACATATTTTTGGTAGCTTCTCATAGCGAAAATGAATCCATAGTTTCTCTCCCTAGACACTGATGAACCTTCCTCTTGCAATAGCTTTGCACAACGGCATATCAACCTTCACTCTTAAACATTTCCCCCACCCTACTCCATCACTCTCCACGTCAACTTCCACGCATCTCCCTACTGAGTCACCAATCTGTTTCCCCCATTCCATCGACATACAACCCAGAGGTAGTATGTGAATCTGTATCCAAAATGTTTCATGATCAAAAGCAATCCGCCCTGGTTGCATGATCCCATCATAAGGCACTAGAATAAACAAGACGTTGTCAAAAAAGCCACGGTTTGCCCTCATGGACTCTTTCCTTATCAGCGTGTGTGGCGAAGGTTACTACGAAGGTGTTTCTCTCAACTTCTTGAAACACAGCCCTTTTACTGATTCTCCAAATCCTAGCCATAGTGTTTCCAATAACCTCTTTCCCCACATAACGCTCAGAGCATACCTTTCCAATCAGACTCCTCTCACCCTTCCGTTGAATCTCTTCTTCACTTCCGTTATCAACCTCTATAATCACTTCCTCTTCCTCTGTGAGGCTAACGTGCCCCCACATATCCTCTAAACCTTCCATTCTCAACCCTCTCTTCCCTTCTGATCGGCCTTTGGTGATCTCTACGAGAGACTCACTTCTTCACCACCTCTGGGGTCGACTAAAGTCTAGACCAGAGAGGAGACTTCCTGCAGTAGTTCGCTTGAGAACTTTATTATCGTACAGTCCTCTTCGTGATCGTCAAGTCTACTTTACCTTCTAGCCTTCTTTGCTACTGTCGTGCTCTTTCATTTCAACTTTCTCAACTTCTAACTCCCTATTAGGAATTACAATATTGCAATAACTAAATATAATACAGAAATTAGATTGTGAATTGAGATAAATATTTCATGGATTATAACTTTTAAAGGGTTTGGGTTTTTATTTCTCTTAAATTTAAAATGCACTCTTTATTTTTCTTATTTCTTAGGAATATTGCTCGTCATATCTACCACAATTTGCTCAGAAACACACAGCTTGGTCTTGGCCATTTTCACTTGAGGATGGTGAAAGCTAATTAGTCCAGACAAGTGGCACGACCTTCTTGCATGGAAATTCTGTTTTTGGAGACGTCGTGTCGGATGGATATTACGCATAATGTTCTAGTGCAGGAACATGGTCTCCAAGATATTGTTCTAGACTCAAGATTCCAAGATCACAGATTAGGGAAGGTTCAACTTGAGCCAATATCTACAAATTGCCTTCAAGGAACTTGTACCAAAACCAGTAGAGGGTTGATCCTATGGGACTTTGATTCATTTTGAGCATTTTATTTCATTATGCTCTTGGGTCTAAACAATCATAAAATGTTTTGTCTGTTGATTTTACAACCTTTTATAAATTTAGTATTGATTAAAAAATTATCAAAATGTATGAAAATTATCTTATTCCTTTCTATTTCATTCCTCTTATACTCCCAAATGAAGTAGATATGATCATGATCTCCTAAACATATCGTAAATAGAAAGGTGATAAAAATTATAATTATCGTAAACAAAGTAGGACATATATGTGGTTTTTCTTAAAGTGTTGAACCATTTCACTATTATTGATATAATTCTCATATTATTTCATTATCCAAACATGTCCTAAATTTAAGAGAAATATTGTTCTTCCTCTTACATTTTTTCTCTAATCATACATGTTGCAAATTAAAGAAATAACTACTTAAAATGCATCACGTCAATAAGTTTAACAAATTTTAAAATAAAAAATAAAAAAATTATTTTTCCTTTATTTCTTGCCGCTACCCCCAAAATATTATGTACATAATAAAGGTGATATCAAGCACAATATTCGTGGAACAATACGAGGTTTACAATTAAAAGTTATTCAGAGGAAGCAATCCGATGTTGCACATTTTTCTCAATGCAAGTCAAAATAAATGAAATTCCAAATTTTGAATAGATTAATATATAGTGGTTAAACTTGATGTGAATGGTGCTTAATTTGTTTGTGGATCCATATTTGGACATAAATCTCAAGTGGACGTACGTGAATATTTAGAGGAATATTGATGTCGGAGGGAAGCTTTATGGCTCTAAGCAAACTAGAACATAAAGTGAGTGACAAGGTGAGTGATATAAATGTAAGTTTTAGCCATGATGAGATGATTGCAAATGGCAATCCAGATCGGGATTGGGGAGAAAATTACATTATTTATTGGGCTTGTAATTAGGAAATTCAGATTTGGGCTAAAAAAAAAAAAAAAACTCTCAATAATAGTATATGAAACTTTGATGATGAGGACATAAAGTACCTTCAAGTTTGTAGGAGTGGAATTATTTCTCAAGATGAATTACTTCCACGGGAGCTGCAGAGGATTTTATTATTGAGGAATACCACACTACAATGATGGATCAATCACTGTATGTCCACATTATTTCTACAGTACGGCCATATGATATAATAATCATATATATAGTCAAACGGCGGAAAAAAACACTAGAGCCATGTAAAATGCATGTTCGCTCGAGCGGCGTGTCGAGCGCGAGTCGAGCGAACTTCCTTCCCGCATCCACTTGAGCTCACTGTCGAGTTGACATCTAGCGTTCGAATCTGCCTGACTTCGCTCGAGCAGCCAATGCCTCTACTCGAGCGGTGTGGACCAGACTCCACAGTACTCAACATCAAAGACTCTTTAGCTTGCACTGATACCTTGCTTGAAGGTTCTGTTTTATTATTCAATCAATTATGCTCATTTTGAACTTTTCCCATTTATTGTAGTAATAACATAATTGAAGATGAACTGATGACTACTGCATAATATGCATGGAATTCTACCTGCAGTGTACTAAAATGAAGTAATTTGCTATGTTATATGTCATCAACACATTTCCTAATCAATTTGTGCTATTATCTACTTTTACAAATTATTGATATGCTTTAATGTTCCTAGAAGAGCAAAAGCATATGGTGAAACATCTTCTGAGTTTCAGGTCAGTGATGGAGAATCCATCATTTCCCATTAACTTCTAACCAACACTTACCTATCAAAAAGAAAAACTTCTAACCGACACTTGCAACGAGCATAAAAATGGTCTGAAGTCCCACACCACCAATTTAGTTATCCACGCAAGACGACTACGTGAACCTAATTTGTCATGTGTTCCATAATTTCACATTTTTTTTATTTTATTTTTGTCTTAATAAAATATAATAGTACTTTCAACTGGGCATACATGCCTCAGGCACGTAACATCTTCCTGGTGAAAATAAAAACAGAGAATTTCCAGTTGGTACAGACTGTATAGTGGGGTGTAGGTGAGTGGTTTCAGCACACAGATCGGCCACTCGGGCAATTTTTATCCTCATTTTGCTTGTTTGATATTATTAAAGTCCCTTTCTGATCCTACTCTATATATATATATATATATATATTTATATATAATGCTTTTGCTTGAGTATTTGTATCAAGCGGCTGGCCATGATCATCAAGTCAACACTGTACCATTGTCGACGTTTCAATTTTACCTAATTGTGGCAAATGCATGCATTGAGATGAAATTAATTAATTTTTGTGCAAGTTAAGGGAATCTAAACTGTTGTTGATTTTCTTTTTCATCATACTGTAATTGTTGATCTTCTTGGGCTGCATTTGTCAAAATACAGGGTAATTTCAGAAAGTTTCTGGTTTGAGAAATGACACAAATCAAAGGTCTTAAAGCTCTGGATGGGATTATTATCATACTTTTGTACCCGTCTCAACATTAGAATGAACACTTGAGGAAATGATAATCCTTGCTTACTGGTTACTAATCAGGTCATTTACTAATGCATAATGAAAGACTTCTATATTGGCTTGCCATTTTGTGGTTAACCGTACGTGGCAGAGGCAAGGAGCTAGGATTTTATAGAACATTTTTCTTTTGAAGAACATTTCTTCAATTATAATGACAATAAGTTGTTTACACTTCTTTAGATGAGGATGTATTGCTACATGATGTAATGGATGCCAATTGCAGACATGCCACTGTTCCTCCCTGTCTTGTTGATGTAGGATATGCAAAGTATGTGACACAATACCGTTTCATTCCAAAAGATTGAATTTATTATCAATACCATAAACACAGACATGTAAGAGCCAAGATTGTTAATAATGGGTTCTGCCCCTAAAGATCTGTCAGGTAGGAAATGCAGCCGGTAGAGTTTTATTAATCATTTTTCCTCTAGAAAATCCTACATATTTATGATTTTTTTTATAAAATTATTTTTCTTATTCTTGTTCTGTTAGAAAATGTGTACAATGGATGAATTGGGGAGATTCAAAAATGTGGATGGAGTATTTGGATTCAAAGATGTTAGGCTAAATTTCTAAGCCTAAGTTTTGGGGAGTAACCCAGAAACAGATTGGTTTGATTTGTACTCTTTTCCATTGATTTCCATTTCACAACTTATTGAGTTGCAATGTTATTATATTCGGAGAAGCTTGGAATTCTTTCTCATGAATCCTGATTTGTTGTAGACGCTAGGCACAACTAATACTTGAACTGATGCAAGATTTTGATAGACTTCTTTCATTGTACATCTAGATTTGCAACTCAGTAGGGAATTTGAGCTAAGAGATAACTTGTGCATGATTTATTATATTTTCCAACCATGATCCTTATGAATGGGTTGGTGGTTGAGTAAAGAGGGATTTGAGCATTTTTCATTAACAATATGTGAAATGGTGAAACCTACAGCCTAGGTGTTTGATATTTTGTTTCATTGATATTTATTTTTCTGCAATATCTAATGTTCTTGCACACACCTCACTAATATTCATTTGTTTCACTTCTTTCAATTTACAAACAATCACAAAACCATTTTGAAAAGAAACAGAGACCCTAACCATCATTTCCTCAACACACTCCCCTTTAGTACATAAGCATATATTCATTGAATCTCTCCCCTTAGCCGGGTAATCAACCCTCTCATAAATAAGATTCTTGCACAAAATACACTTCATTATATGCTTGCTCGTTATAAACATTGTTGTCCTTGTGGAAATGACCATGGAACTCATCCATGTACTACTTTGATAGCTTCTGCACTTGGAAGACAGATTTAGAAAGCCATCAAGTTTTTTGCGCCGTTGCCGGGAAGCTCCAGGCAGTAGTCATCTTTGTAAGTGTGCTCCAAATGTCATTTATTGCTTGAAAAATATTATTTTGAGATAAAGAAAACAAAGTTCTATTTTTGCATTTAGTCTATTTCCCTTTCCTCTCTATTTTCCTTATGTCTTTCTCTCCTATTTCTAAATGTTTTATTTCCAACCTTTGATCAAATTAGCCCCAAGTGTATGGCTTGGCTCCTTCACTTGTGAACCATTAGTTCAGCGCCAAGACAACCTACACAGCCCTTTGTTCATGCCACTTGCTTTTCCATTCCTCCTCTGTTTTGTTCAAACCACAAGTCCGCAACTTATGGCCATTAATTGGTCTCTCTCTGCCACATATTGAAGATGTTCAACCACACCGAATGCTAAACTCTTGGCCACAATATTCGGTAACTGTTTAACCCTCTACCTCACTCTTGTATCAACCCACTACTTGATGAGGTAGAATAAAATCTGTTTTTGGTCTAGGCAATTCGTTTTCTATTATAGTTTCTACTATAGATTTAGCTCTATCATTTCCTTTACCTGAATCCCTTTTCAATAGGTTTAAACCCTCCATTTTATAGGTCAAACCATTAGAAATCAGTGTTTGTTTGTGAGCCACCTTCTCAAGCTTAAACCAACATGAACAACCATAGATTACACCAAACCAGGAAAATCTGCAGCAGTGAACTAACAACCTATTTCGCCTCTTCCTCAACTACTCAACTCAAGCCTCTTGTAGCTATTGAACTTGCCTCATTCTAGACCAATTCAAGAGGTAGCACAACCACCATAGATGCCACCAAAGCAGCAGGTAAGATCCATTTTTTAATTCTGTCCAAAACTGTAGCATAGCAGCAAACTCTTTCTGCAATGCATTTTCTCCTCTAAATTAATGCAATTGATTCCTTCCTACTAGTTTCCGTTTGGTTGACTGTCTAGCTTATTTATATCCATTTGATCACTTCTAAATCCTTGCTTGTGTAATTAGGAATGTATTAGAAAGAGGGAATGTTTGAAAACAAGAAAATACACAAGCTCTTGGCTGTCCTTCCAGTGCAGAAAAAATTCAGCAACTCCACCCCTTGATTCCTATTAAGTTTCAGCACCTTAGTTTGCTTTTATTTCATCTCTTCAACTCAGCCTCAATATGTGACATTAGAACTACCAAATGACCTTGAAAATCTCAGACCAAAACCAGCTCTTAAGTAGCTGAAACTGAGGGGAACAGAAACACACACAACAACAGCAGAAAGTTGTAAGAGACAGCAGCAGTAACAGTTTCTCATTTTGTTTTCCCTCTCCTTATCACATGTAATCTCTTCTTACTCCAAGGACCCTCATCTATACAATATATTCTAGTCCAGTGGATGAAATATCAGGGCTCAGAATGAAGCAAAACAGAAAACAAAAACATCCTATCTGCAGCAGTAATTTTCATCTTTGGAGAGGGTAATGCTTTTATCTCTTAGTTCCTCTTAACTCAAACTTCATTTGGTTGAGTAGTAGAAAGTATGGTGGAGGAAATGATAATTTGGAGCAAGAAAACATCTATGTTAGTTGCTTTACATGTGAGAAACTAACCCCTCTATTTCAGTTTCTGTTTTGGTATCTTGCGTAGCAAATCATCTCATATTTCTCTGTTTTCTTCAATGTTTACCTTTATACTAGTTAGTCCTTTATATTTGGTTGTTAAACCACTAGAATATGTGAAGTGAAAGTGAGTCTCAGCCTTGCACATAATCATTTTTGTTCAACTCCTTAAGTCGACTATTCCATATGTAAACCTTAGCTAAGGTACTGACTTTGGTATTTACCTTATATTCCATCTTGTATTGGTCTCCACTCCTAAATAACCTTACTCCCTGGCCCTAATCGTCTCTAAGTATAGAAAACCATGTCCAGCTAGTCCTATTATGTGCCTTCCTCTTTATTTCCTCCAAGCTGCCAAGTGCACTACCATATACACCAGCCATTTTTATCTAGGTAACTCTCTCATCTAAGTTGTGGTGGTTTGACTTTTGGCTGTCTCTATGCTATGAAGTATGATGGGAATGGACTGAAAGAAAAGGTGGGTTATAAGCAATAAGGCTCATGAATGGGACAAGTTATTGGATTGGACAGATTTGGTATGAATGATGTATTTTGGAGGAAGGGTATTGAGCATTTTGTAGTCGAGTTGAATGGATGCAGATGTTGTGACGGGGCCATGAAGTTGGATACTGTGTTAGAAATGTGACCTCAAGAGGGTCACAAGCTATGGCTCTTAAATTAAGGAAATGATGATTATAAAGGAAAGTATGGAGGATGGACTCGGATAATAGAGTATGTCTAGGTGGAGGAAGTTTAAGTAAATGGTAGTATTATATAAATTCTAAGTTTAAGTTGCTTATGCACTTAAAAAAAAAAATAACAGGAAGTTATGAATGAATGTAGGTTGTCATTTGACACACACATGAATGGACTGCATGAAATGAAAATGACATGGAGTCCAGCCTTCCAAGTAAGTATTATGTTCATACTTATATAGAGTTTTCTAAATGATATGAAATGAAAATGAAATTTTTTTCTTATGATGCTTTATGAAATGATGTTTTATGCAAGTATGCTATGTGTGAATGTGTAAAGGTATAAGTATGTAAAGGCCTTCTTTGGCAGCCCCTATTTATGCACCCAAAGTAATAAGTTGTATGCATGTGAATGGATGTTATACATAATATCTATTGTCTTTATTTTCTTGAAAAGAAATGTTGAGATTTAAGTTTGATGCTTTAAATTATGCTTAAAAGATGTGATGAAAGTGTATTTAAATGACACCATAAAATGAATTTTAAATGATGCCATGAACTGATGTTTAAGACGATACTTATGCAAATGCTTTAAAGGATGTTTTAAATGATGATGTTTAAGCTCATGCTTTTAAATTATGTTTATGAAATGAATGGACTGATGAGTGTAAAGAATGAAAGGAAATGACTAAATGAATTAAAGGAAAGAAATAAATGTTTTAATATATGAAAATACGTAACGGCCATGACTGAATGAATAATGGTACCGATGGACTAGATAGATTACAATGTCAGGTAAGTAGTACTGGTAGTGCACTCAGTGTTGCCCCCTGACTGGAATGGATTCCTAACCCGAGGCCCATAGGCAGAGTCGGGTCCAAAAGAACACTAACCCCAAAAAAGCTACGTGGCAAACATTTATTGGAGGGCTGTTATTAGAGGGATAGCAGACTGACTGGTGGAAATATATTCTCTTTAATTTTATAATATTTTTATTCAATTTTTTCTCTCATTTCTCAAAATCCCATAAAATATATGTACTCTAACTATTTCACTACTATTCACAAAATATCTCAATACTACTTACATATTTTTTGTCTTATCTTATCTTATTTGTATAACCAAATAAAAATTTAGTCAAAGTTGGTAGGTGGTTTAGGACATCTTTTTACAACTTTTGAATAAAGTAATCTAGTTTAAAACATCATTTCTTAACTATCAAATACATTAATCAATTTAATGCGCAATTTGCAAAGGCTCTATGATCATAAACCTTCTGTTCATATTAATTATTATTTTCCTGATTGCACTTTTCACATTCAAACTATGTATCACCCTTTTTGAAGTTTCAAATATAAATTACGAAAAAACTAAATTGTTCCTAATTGGTGAAGTGGCACATTCTTGGCAATAATTTTAAATAGAAGGTACAAAGTAAAACGTTTGTGTACTTTATTTTCCTGTGTTTACTAAAATCTTTCATTAGGAAAATTAAGATCTCCTACAATTTTTTTTATCCAAACACTTTTTACCATTAAAAAAGAGATCTTAGACATGATATCACGTGGACTCTACTTCATTAAATGTTTCACGTACAATTTAATATATATAAATATTTATATATATATTTTTTTAAGAAGAGGTAAGACCACATGTCCACGAGTGACCACATCCCATATTTATTAGAAAAAACCCTCATTTATGGCAGAGGAATACCAAAAAACATTACTACATCTGGGGATAACAAATAAACAACCAAACCAACCCAGGTGTCCCAACAAAGAATACAACTGAACTAAAAAATCAACGCCTAATATAGGGGAGACCCCATTTATCCGTTCGAACGAGGCCACAAAACCTTCTCTCTCTAAAATCCTCACCCAAAAAATCCAGATTTTGACTTGTTGCACCTTCCTTTGAGAGGAAATCCGCCACCATATTTGCTTCCCGAAATATATGACAAACTCTAGCATTCATCAATCTAAACAAAAGAATAGCTTCTTCCCAGAAATCCCATAAATACCAAAATTTACAGATTCCCGACTTAAACCAACCAACTACTATCGTTGAATCCGATTCAATCAAAAAATCTTTAAAACCAAGCTGATGGCACAATTTTAAACTATCAAGAAATGCCCGACACTCAGCAATGGTATTAGTCGCATATCCATAAGAATGTGCAAAACCCACAATAACTTTACCTTGATCATCTTGAATTACTCCTCCCCCTCCCGACATGCTTGGTTTACCTGCAGATCCCGCATCAACGTTTAATTGAATAGTCCCTGCGATAGGTCTCGACCAAGCAACTTCTTTCATCGGTTTCACTCTCACCGGCATCAATGGGCAATTTAGCTCCTGCAAAATAAGACCATCTCGTCGAGAAAATTTCATTAGTTTAGTTAAAGATACCGAAATCTCCCCAAATAAACTCTTCACTGATCTAACAATCTACTTCCAATCATATAAAATTCCCTCCATTCTCGCAACACATCTCGCCCTCCAAATGGCCCATGTCGTAATAATAGGTGCAGCTCCACACAACCACCCTACTTGAGAAGAGGTAGAAGCCCGAAGCCACCATACATTTACCACCCCCATCCAAGTTCTGTTTTGCAGAAGAACAATCCCAAATACCCCTACAAAATAATTCCAAACATTTCTAGCACCTACACCAGAACACAACACATGATCTAGAGTTTCTACTTGTGCTTCATCACAGCAATTACACTTAGACACCAAAGGAATACCAAGCTTGCAAATATTTTCATCCACCGGAAGAGCATGAAGTCGAGCCCGCCAACACACAAATGACATCTTCTTAGGAATAGCCTTTTGCCAAAGCCATGTTTTCCACAAACAAATAGGACCTCTATTCCGAACCAATTCCCAAGCAGATTTAGTGGAAAAATCCCCATCATCCGATGACTTCCACACATATACGTCTGGACTATCTCTAAGTCGCACTGGAACACTAGCTATTTTTTCCACCATCTCAGCCTCAACTACACTCCTAAGAGTAGAAATATCCCATTTATCATTAACAACAACATCCCGGATTTTCAAATCTGGATTTCCTAGTACAATTTCTGAATTAGCAACCACGCCATCCCCCAACCAATTATCAAGCCAAAAACTTGATTCCCCTCCACAGATTAAACATCTCGAATTATTAAGCACTAATGGTAGCACTCGTAAAATACTCTTCCAAAATCTCGAACCTTTTAAGGACGAAATCAATGAAAACAAATGTTTATTCCCAAGGTATTTTGCCTTAAAAAAATATGCCCACAAAGAATCTCCCTTCAACAATTTCCAAGCAAACTTCATAAGCAATGAGACTTGAATATCCGATAGATCTTGAATACCCAATCCTCCTTCCTCCATCTGTAAACATATTTTACTCCAAGACACCCATTTACGCTTTTTTTCTTCCCCATTCGACCCCATAAAAAATTCGCAAAAATCCTCTTAAGTCCCTTTAAGACTCCTTTGGTAAATTAAGCACAGAGAGCACATGAATAGGTAAGCTATTTAACACATGTTTCAAGAGCACAATATTTCCACCAAAAGACAGTAATTTACCTTTCCATCCTGCAAGCTTTTTTTCCACCTTTACAAATAACGGATCAAACATACGAAGAGTAAGCCTGCCCACATACAGTGGTACTCCCAAATAATTGCACGGCCAAGATCCTTCTTCAAACCCAGTTATGTTTAACACAACATGTTTCCGTGCCAAAGGGTATCTTATAGAAAAAAATATAGAAGATTTGCTCGGGCTAACCTCTTGTCCAGATATCTTCTCGTATACATGCAGCAGGCGGATAATGTTACTAACCGAAGCTCTCCCTCCATTTGAAAAAAGCAATAAATCATCAACATATAGCAGATGACTAACCATTCTGCCTCCAACTATCTCAAACGGCTTAATCCTCCCCAATAAAAAATCACGATGCAAAATGCAAGACAAAATCTCTTCCGACAAAATAAATAAATAAGGAGATAACTGATCTCCTTGCCGCAACCCCCGGGAAGCTCGGAAAATACCTTTCGAACATCCATTAAGCATGATGGAGAAAACGGGAGAGAATATACAATTAAAAATAATAGACCTGAACTTCTCCGAAAAACCCAACCTCTTCAACACTTCCATTAAAAATCTCCAACTCATCCGGTCATACGCTTTAGCCATGTCTATTTTGATCATCACTTGACCCCCTCTAGATTTTTTATTCAAGCTATACACCATTTCTTGCACCAATGACATATTATCAAAATACTTCTTCCTCGAACAAAAGCAGCTTGCTCAAGTGAGATAATCCCCACTAAAACAGGAGTCAGCCGATTCACCAATACTTTTAATAAAATTTTATACACAACTGAGCACAAACTAATAGGTCGGAACTGTGCAAAAGAGCCAGGTACTTCCACTTTTGGGATCAAAACAATATTAGTAGCCCCAAAAAAAGAAAACAAAGACATACCTTCAAAAAAATCCCTTGCTAGCGCTAATAAATCTTCCTAAATAATAGTCCAAGCCAAAATAAAAAAACTGGCCGAGAAACCGTCAGGGCCCGGACTATTGTCCTGTGGAATGGACCAAAGAGCAACCTTCAACTCCTCCATTGTCGGCGCCTCCACCAACCTTTCATTTACCAGATCAGAAATCACTGGAATAATTAACTCCATATCAGAATCATCCCATTCAACAGGAACAGCCGTTAACAACTCAGAAAAAAATTCAACAGCCCCTTGATGAACTTGATCCGCTGAATCCAAAACCAAACCATTATTCATCAACATTCGATCAATAACTCTATTCTTTTTTTTTAACCCGCAAAGCGGCATGAAAAAATGCCGAGTTGGAGTCCCCTTCCGTGAGCCATTTAATCCAAGATTTTTGACAACCCATAATTTCCTCCCTATGAAGATATTGGATGTGACACTGTTTAAAACGAAGCAACTCCTCTTCATTATCCTGCGAGTAGTTAGAAATAATCGCATGTTCTAATGCCATAACATTCCCTTCAATGGACCGTAACTCCACATCAACTCTCCTGAAAATATCAACATTCCACTTTTGTAACTCTTTTATCTACAATTGCAATTTTTTTTTCATCTTATTCCTAGGACAACCCTCCACTTGTCGATTCCAAACTTGCCGAACCACTTCCAAAAAACCCTCATGAGTACCCCACATACGTTGAAACCTGAATGGTCTAACACCACTTCTTCGGTCTCGCCCCAAAGAAATTAACATTGGCTCATGATCGGAAGAAGTTCGAGGTAAATATTCAAAACGAGCATCTGAAAACAGACTTAAAAAATCTGTATTTACTAAAACTCTATCCAATCTCGCCCATATACGTCAACCACCCAACCTCCCATTACACCACGACATTTTCTGGCCAACAAACAGAAGCTCTACCAAACTACAATCCTGAATGCAACTATTAAAATCAGCCTTGGCACGAGAAGCACTAACCCTTCAATTTTTTCATCATCACTTCTGATAATATTAAAATCCCCAGCCACCAACCATGGCCTTAAACTCAGATCTATTCCTCTCAAAGAATTCCATAAATCCTGTCTATTAATCTGAAAACAGCTCGCATAAACCACTGTCACTAAAACCCGCATATCACCACTAACAAACCAACCTGAAAGAGCTTGAGTTGAACAAGACAACCTCAAACTCCAACCCATCCTCCCAAAACAGCCACACTTTGCCACCAAATTCAGCATTATTAAAAAAATTCGGGAGATGCAACCTTTTAGCCCATCTTCCACATTTATTAGCCAAAAGAAAAAGGTTCTAAAATCGCCACCACCGAAGGGCGATGTTTATTTAAAATATGCCAAAGCCTACTTTTCGATGAAAGAATTCCCCTAATATTCCATACCAAAAAATTCAAAGTCATCAAAATAATTTACTAGACCTTGTCACCCTGTCAAAGGAAATGATCGGTTTCTTTTTTTTCCTTACCCCTCTAAGCTTCCTCAAAGGAACATTCAATTCTGGATCAGATTCATAGCACTTTTGGGCCACAACCTCACAGTCCTGCCCCATTTCCTCCTCTGAAGAGGAATGCTCCAAAACATCAGTCGAATCCATCTCCCTACCTCGAACAAAAATCCCCCTCTCAGCCAAGTGAAATAACTCAAATTCCATAGCCTCATCAATAACTTTCAGTGAACTACGAGGAGAGGAAGTAACACCAACGAGTACCTCCCGTACCTCCTTCTCAGAACCCAATTCAGATAATTCAAACCAACTGGCTCTTGGTTCGTCATTGAGCTGCTCTTGCACACTACCTGCAACATTCGGCACATCCACTTCCAAAGCCAATTCTCTCGGTAAACCCACTTCAACATTCGTCTGCAACTCTTCCTCGACTGAATTTTCTCTCGGATCAACGACAAAATGGGGCTGAACATGCTCACACACCCTTCCAGATCCATCCACGAACATCACCTCCGTTGAAGGTAGAAATCCCCCATGACTACATTGCTTAAACGCCTCCAACAAAAGCTCTCTCTTCGACGGTTCCACCGTCACTTTGGTACCGCTCACCCCTGGCTCACGAACCCCCACATTCTTCCAGACCATCTTTGGTTTCTTAACAGCCCCTGCCACATCAATTAATACCCCCTTTCCTTTCCCCTCAGCCCTTTCATTACGGCCACACATGTTCTCACTATGCCCTTGCTTCTGACATCTAGAACAATAAGCTGGAATAGACACAAAAACCACTTCCTGGAAACGACTCCACTCCACTCCTGGAGGTCCAAGCCAGAAAGAATATCTCAAAGGTTGAGATATGTCCAACTCTACACAAATTCGAGCTGCCTCCGGACGCGTAATGCACGCCGTCGCATTATCTCGTTTCAAAAATCGTCCAAACCCTCCCCCAATACTTCTCAAAATAGAGGCATGAAAATAATTAGGAGGTAACCCAGGAAACGATAACCATACCGGAACTAATGGAGAATCATCATCTTCCTTGAAATCTGGCGTCAAGTGAAAAACTTTATAGGGAACGCCCACCATGTCCGAATTTCCCCTTGCCATCACACTGATGAAACCACCGAATAAAGAATGACGAATACATGATTAAACATGCCTCATGTCTTACCAAGGCTGTCATTTATTACATGATAGTAAAACTGTGCCCAGATCATGTTTGTATATATGTCTTTTAAAGTAAGCAAGTCAAACTCATATAATGTTTTCTTTTTAATCTTTTTGATTGATAGGGATGAATCTAACTTCATAAAAAAGAACGTTCAAGAGGTTTCAAGGATGGTAAATTGTATGTACTTAAATGTTGCTTTGCATTCCGTTGGAATAGAGTCTCATGTAATCAACGTCAATATGCTTTTTAGTATTGGGATAAGGGATACACGCATGGTGGGGATCTTCGGAATTGTCGGAATTGGTAAGATGACTATTGCCAAAGCGACGTATAATCTCATTGCTGATCAGTTTGAAGGTAGTTGTTTTCTTGCAAATGTTAGATAAACTTCTAAACGAGAACTTGGTCTCATCCGATTGCAAGAGGCAATTTTTTTTTTATATAATAGGAGATTCATGTTTGAAGATTCACAATGTTGATCAAGGAATCAATGTGATTAAAAAAAGGCTTTGTCATAAAAAGATTCTTTTAGTTCTTGATGATGTGGATCATTCAAGCCAATTAGAAAAATTATGTGAAAGATGTGATTGGTTTGGATTAGGAAGTCGAATCATCATAACAAAAAGGGATCATCATCTACTAACTTAGTATAATGTTTATTTGACATTTAATATGAAGGAATTGGATCACGATGAAACTCTTCAGCTCTTTAGCCGATATGCCTTCAAGAATGTTAGATCTAATGAAGGTTTTATGGAACTCACAAAACTTGCACTACATTATGCTGGGGGTCTTCCACTCGCTTTAATGGTGGTAGGGTCAAATCTATAGGACAAAGATATACATTATTGGAAAAGTGAATTGGAAAAGTACAAAAGGATTCTAGACGAAAATATCCAATAAGTACTCAAAATAAGTTCTGATGGATTAAATGAGTATGCCCAAAAGATTTTCCTTGACATTGCATGTTTTTTCAAAGGAGAGAAGAGAATGTCACTAAAATACTGTGGACAACTGTGGTTTCTTTCCAGATTCTGGTATAAAAAAGCTCATTGATAAATGCCTCATAACTATTAATAGATATGACCAGTTGATGATGCACGATTTACTTGAAGATATGGGTAGAGAAATTGTTCGAAAAGAATCACCCAAAAAACCTGGTAGACGCGGTAGGTTATGGTTTCATGAAGATGTTCGATACGTACTTGAAGAAAATACGGTAAGATTTACTTCCAAAATACTAGCTATTTAAAACTTTCCATAAATTGAGCGTGAAATGGGGCATTTAAAGGCGGTACTTTTAAATGATACTATAATAAAGGAGCTGCCTTCATCCATCAGGTACCTCTTCGGTCTCCAAGAGTTATCTCTAAAAGGCTGCAAAAGCCTTGTGTGTCTCCCAAGTAGTGTTTTTCAGTTACAACATCTAGAGGAGCTTTGGGTAAATAATTGTCCAAATCCTGTAAATTTTGGCAAAGAGGAGGGGAATAATCGACAATTCATGCCATTTCCTGGGTATATAGTGTTGGCTCCAATGAATAATTCAAGCAATTCCAGTGATATTGATTGTTTCTCAATGGCATTTCCGTCGCTGGAATATTTGAATCTTCTCAAATGTCCCTTATCAGAATCAAATTTATTTAGGACATTTAATTACTTGACCACATTGCAAGAGTTAAATCTACCTGAGAGTGATATTGTTAGCCTTCCATCATGCATCAAAACGTTTGTTCAATTGCGGTACCTTGATTTGGACAACTGCAAGCAACTTGAAGAAATTCTACAACTATCACCAAATATAGAACAGGTATCTGCAGAAGGATGCATGGATTAGAAAGCTTTCCTCAAGTGTCAACAAAATTTCAGTTCAATACATACAACTTGCAAGAGATAAGATTGATTAACTTGTCCAGTTGCCCAAAAATGCTTATAAACATAGGGATTCCTTTGTCAATCCTTTATTGCTTGAGGTCTCTCTCTCTCTCTCTCTCTCTCTCTCTCTCTCTCTCTCTCTCTCTCTCTTCCCCCCTTTGGTTTGTTGCTTGTATATCTAAAATTTTATTATATATTTCTTTCAATAGGGACACCTTCCGGAATGTAACATTATATTCCCGAAAAATAGGATTCCAGACTAGTTTGACTATTGCAAGGAGACTTCAAATGGTAATTCTTATGAAATAGACATTAATGGGCCATTGTGTTTAGATGAGATTGCTGCCAGTGGCGGAACCACAAATTTGAAAATATATATATGTTAATTTTTTTGATTTAATAAAATAATATTAATTTATCATATATTGGCCCCTCCTTTAAAAATTATTTTGGCCCCTCCATAAAATTTAATATGATATAAAAATGAAATAAATAAAACACATCTCATATAAAATAAAATACATATTTTTATTATAAATAAAAAAAATCTAACTATAAACGATAGTATTTCTAACCTCTTTCTATTTTTCAAAGCATTTCAATCTCTAAGTTATGGCTTACGGCAATCTGCCATTTACAGACTGGCATTTCTTTTGCATACGGCACAACACATCATACTTTACATCTCGTCCTTCACATTTTTTTTTCTCCATTTTCTAACATCAAAACGAAGAAAAGAAACAAACGCTTTACCTGCTCAACTGTGAGGCGCAAGTTACAATTTTAAACACTTTGTATTTCTTTTGTTTAATATATTTGTATGAATGTCTTTATATTATTTCAATGATATATTGTTCTTGACATATCAAATACTTTTTTAATACATAAGTTGTATTAAACGTATTTTATTTTTATTATAAATCTTCCTATCAAATTATTATATATCGTTAAAAAAATTGTATAAAAGCAAAACAAAATATATTTTATGTATATTGTTCTAGTTTTGTTTGACCACATAAGAGTAAATTTCTGGCTCCGCCACTGATTGCAGAAATAGCTTTTTGTGCTGTTATTGCTCCAAATTTGGAGCAGAACATATATTTTATCATTATTTTTTTAAACGATATAGCAATTGGAGAAATACAGTGGTTTTGTTCAACCAACTCAGATCATGTATGCCTGGGATGCTCAGTTGAAAAATCTCTTGAAATACTGCAAAAGTACCTAGATGGGGACATTCTGAGGTTTACATTTGACAATGATCCAATCATGAAAGCAATCTTCAAGAGTTGTGGAATCCATGTGATATTCAAGCATGAAAAGAATGTAAAAGATCATGTAGTAGATCTATTGGATGGTATTCAACTTTCTAAGAGACACCGAGATGAATGTGAACATAACATGGATCCTTATGATGATCGGTACTCTCAACAGAGGAGGCATTTTGGGTTTGGAGGAGGTACTTTACTTGATGATTTCAATGAAGATTTGGATTTAGAGCTTTGACTTGGATTGTTATGCAACAAGGGTGGTTGTAAGTGCCAGCCGAGGGTTTATATCATGCATGATGAGCACATGGAGATATGAACAATTGATGCAAACCCAAATTGATATGGAGACCCGTGTCCAGATTCTACATTGATTGTGTTGAACTATCTTAAGAAGGTGAATCTGCACAAATATGACGAGAAAAACTTTCTCTTCCTTCGATTAGCAATATTAGTTGTTTTGAGAAATTTTTGCATTCTTAGGAAATATATAGTTTTAAGTTTTGGAAGTAATTATTTCGATCTTGGCCAAAAGTTTGGCAAAAATATTATTTACTTACGCATTTATTTTTCATGTAATAATTTGCATTTTCCTTTTTCGAAAATTATCATAATTTTAAATTTTGAAATATTTAAGTCCAGCTTAAGGGTTTCATAAAATAATTTCAAGTTTTATCATTTGTCAATATATATTTAGAGATTTCTCTTTGTATTGCATATTTTCTCAATCTCAATCCCTAGTTTTTGTTGATTACTAGCTATCAAATAATTTTTATTTTGCTTGGTATCAACATGCAATATTCCTCATATTTCAACATATTTATGTCCTTGAGTAAATGTTATACATCACACTATTGAGAAGTCTCACACGGCATAGGAACAAACTCATCCTGGATTTTATAAGGAGTTACCATACTCCTCCTATTAGACATTTTAAAGGGAGAAATTGGTGTTTCTATATGGTATCATAGCAGACTAACCTATGACCGATGATGGGCTCCTGTGACCTACCCATGATGATGGTACCAAAAATACCGACGTATTGAGAAATTTCACACAACTTAGGAATAAACTCATTCTAGGTTTTATAAGGAATTACCATACTTATCCTATTAGACCTTTTAAGGGGGGAAATTTGTGTTTCTATATGGTATCAGAGCAGGCTAACTTATGACCGATGATGGACTCCTACGACCTACCCACGATGATGATATCGAAAATACCGGCCCCCACATGAGGGGGGGCGTATTGAGAAGTCTCACACGACTTAGGAACAAACTCATCCTGGGCTTTATAAGGATTATTATACTCCTCCTATTAGGCCTTTTAATGGGAGAAATTAGTGTTTCTATACACACCACTATCTCACTTGCATCTCACTATATATGATGTAGCACATTTATCACCATTTGATGATAAAGAAACATGCAATAAATAATCATTTAATGATGATGAATATGTCACATTTTATTTAAAATGATGCAAGAGAAATGGTAATATGGTATATAAAATTTTCCTTTAGTAAACTATTTGTAGGAACACTAGATCGCGTAAAAAAGATCACAATTAAATACGAAAAAGGGGAAAAACCCAAATCCCTGAAGTTCAAATATTTTTCATTTCTTCTTCGCCCACTCTGAACCCTCGACGGTTCCCTCTCTTTGATCTTCCCATTCTCTCTTGCCATCTGCTCACTCTCTCTCTCAGCCTCATCGAACTGCCTTATGATTCCCAACCCTAGCCAATTCCATGGGCCATCACCCACAACCTTTCAAGCACCTCCGACCCTATCAATGGAGAGCCAAAATTTATTTTTTCTCCTGCTTTCCTGAAGTAAGGAAAAGATTCCAAGACTCTCAAGGAGGAGATGCTTGAAGCCATTACGCCTTTGGATCGCAGAGCAGATGCCACTGTCGAAGACCAGCAAAGTTGATCTGGTTGGATTGAATTATTTTTCTACTCTTACCTTTGGTTTGTTCTCTAGGTTATTGCTTTCTCTGGAAAAAGATTTTTGTTGTTTTTTGGTTGCCGTTTGGAACTTGTTTTGATTATTGTTTGTTTGGTGATTTCTTCTGTAAGGGCTTTGAGCTTTTTTGGTTCGTGTTGATTTTCTTTGTTTTGGAACAATTATGGTTCTGGATGCTTAATTTCTATTACTTTGATATAAAAGCTCACAGTTTAATTTGAAGACGTAGACATGTTATTGTTGGAAACCCCCCAAGTGTAAAATGTCATTTGAACTTGCAGCTACCCACCCACTGAAAATCCCTTCTCTGGCAGCAAATATTGACCAAAATTGTTGCACCGAAAGAAGCCTTCCTCTTGGTCAAGAAGTGTGGGAGTTTTGTCCCCCATGGCTTCTCCTATAAAAGGAGGTCATTTGCTGAAGATTAAAACCATCCTCACTGAGGTGAGAGATCGAAGCAGAGGACTGTGGGCAAAATTTAGAGAAAGAGAGGATGTGAGAGAGAAAGTGTTGCTCGAGCGAAACTCAGTTTGCTCAAGATGTACATGAGTGCGGATTCATGAACTCGAGCAAAAGAAGAATCCTAGGGAGTTGAGATTGTGTAGTTGAGCACTTGTAAATCTCCTCTGAAGAAAATTCCTTACAAGCTGTGTGGATGTAGACAATGCTGATGCATTTGAAGATACATTTGGAGAGGCATCTGGACATCCATTTGAAGACGTACCTGCAGATGCATTTGATAGCGGAAATCTCTCATGGCTAACAAGCATTCCACTGAGGGAATGCAATCATTTGAAGGATGCAATCGTTTGTAGCATCCTAGTATGGCACACTTGGGTGGGGGGGTGATTGTTGGAAACCCCCAAGTGTGAAATGCTATTTGAACTTGCAGCCACCCACCCACCGAAAGTCCCTTCTCTGGCAGCAAATATTGACCAAAATTGTTGCACCGAAAGAAGCCTTCCTCTTGGTCAAGAAGTGTGGGAGTTTTGTCCCCATGGCTTCTCCTATAAAAGGAGGTCATTTGCTGAAGATTAAAACCATCCTCACTGAGGTGAGAGATTGAAGCAGAGGGTTGTGGGCAAAATTCAGAGAAAGAGAGGACGTGAGAGAGAAAGTGTTGAGTGTTGTAATCTCATACAAACTCAGTAAAAGAGGCTCCAGTGGATATAGACAATTTACTGAATCACTTAAATATCGTCTTGTGTGATTTTGGACAGGCTAAAGGCGCAACAGTTATACCATAACACAAGTCACCAACATTGTGCCCTTTCAAAAATGTTGCAAAATAAAGTCTAATTTTTTTCAAGTTTAATCGGTATTATAAGACAATGGCCTGATTGGAATGCCCGTATTCTGTCTATTGCGTTGTGGGATAATGATTTAATTTTACTGATGGCAGTGCATTGAAAAGCAGCTCTTTTGTTATTTTCTTTTCTTAATTTTTTTTTTTAAATTTGATGTAGAGAAAGCAGGATGAAGTACCAGTGGATGCTACCCTCTGCAAAAACAACAACATCAAAGCTTTTTGCCCTGGTCAATGTTCCCACAATCCCATGATTACAACTCTCTCCTCTTGCTTCTTTCTTTCGAGTTTGATAACATCAGTTATTTATATCTTTCGCCAACTTCTAGAGTGCTTGTTCTTCTAACAATGCTGCATCTTTAACCTTATGTTTGAGTTTTTCTACTTTTTATGTTTTCTGGTTTCATTAGAGGTGGTGATAATTACTTGAGTTATTTTTTATAAGTAAAAGGGAAAGTAATATTAAAATAAATACTTATGAGTTATCACCAAACCATGGGAACCGATCTTTTCTAAACCGATTAGGTGGCATAGACTAGGCCAAAACTTAACATAATTGATCTTCTAACACAAGTGAAAACATTTTCTATCACTAAAACGTACCCTTTTTTGCTGCTTTTATCCCCTGCATCTTCTAACACAAGTGGAATGTCATATATATCATCCAGGAAGTTTATGTATATCATTTAGTAAACTCTAATCAACATGGAAGATGCTTTGAGAAGCTTGTAAACTCTGACCCAATTTACTGATTTTTTTTTTTTCTTAAAGCATTTCATACTTTCTGAAGAGCCACTACAAAAAAAGGTAAACTTGGCGGCGTTTATATGCGCAGCGTTTGTTTATGCGCCGGCACATATATAAATTTACCGGCGTTTAATGTTTCCGCCGGTAAATTATTGAGATTTCCGACGTTTAAATTGTTACGCCGGTAATAATATATAGCTTTGGCGGCGTTTATAACAACGCCACCAATATAGTAATTATGAGCCGGGAAATTAATAGTTTCCCGGCATTTATATTGTTACGTCGGTAATAATATATGGTTTTTGTGGCGTTTAAATAAACGCCACTAATTTATTGATTATACGCCATTATATTAACCGTGTTTGCCGACATTTATAATATTACGCCGGTGATAATATATAGCATCAGTGGCGTTTCACAAAATGCCGACAATTGATAAAGTTTACGCTGGTAAAGTGTTGAGTTTTTCGACGTTTATATTGTTTGAATAAATGTCGGCCATTGATTAATTTTACGCCGGCCATTGATTAATCAGCATTTATAGTGTTACACCGGTAATAATTATATAGCATTGGCGGCATTTACAAAATGCTAAAAATTGATCAATGAAACACTGGTAATTAATAAATGAGCTGGCATATATATTGTTACGCTGATAAGAATATATAGCGTCAGTAGTGAAAGCTATTATAAATTTATTGGTATTAAAAAAACTAATAATAAAAACTTATTTAAATAATATGAAAATATCTACAAAATCTTAATTAGTTGAATTTTTTAGATGCCCTACCAGTAAATACCATATATCGCATTCCAATTCTGAAGGGAGGGAGGGAGGTTCAATAGAACTATAGAAGAGTAGGGTTGTTCATCCGGGTTTTGGACCGGGTACTCGGGTATGCCCAACTCGGAAACCGGATTTCAAACCCAGACTGGGTCCAACCCGGACTAGCCGAGTTATGACCCGAATTGGAACCCAAATGAATCCAAATTCCTTGGTTTGGCACTGAACCCGCGTTTTCTCTTTTCTTCTTCTTCTTCTTCTTCTTCTTTTTTTAATAAATAGAAAAGCCTATATATTATTAAATTTTTGCAAAAAAATAAAAATTAATCTTGAAAAGCTTAATTTTTTAAAAAATTTTTTTACAAGCATATATTTCAAAAAATCATATTAGAAAACATAATGCATTGAACATGGTCCATAATAATAAAAATATATCAAAATAGAAAACTTAATGTAAAAAATAACTAAAGTTAGAAACTAATTATCATTTTAACTAAATGCATGCAAAAGAAAATATATACAACATTCATCATGTAAAAATGTATGCAACACACAATATAATTCACTACATTATTTTGTATTTATACATTGCATTATAAAATAAAAAATTACAATATATGAATCATTTTGATTTTGGAGACATAGTTTTGGTCATGGTCCTCTCGGGTTTGGCAATAGACTTTGGTTTCATTATGTGGAGAGCTGGAATCTTCAAGTTTTGAGCCCTCTTCATTTGGATTTGCTGCACCCATGGAATTCTCAAATCTCCAATCTACAAAGAATTCAAAATATCTCTACTAAAAATATATATACATGTATATAGTTGATAAAGTGACCAATAAGCAAACTACAGTGCAGAAATTGACCTTAAATGAGATGGGAAGATGCAATCGGTTCACCTAACAACCAAACTTCATATCATCTGTGGACTGCAAAAAATACCCTGTTCTTTTTGTTACTCACAGCTATTGGATGATTCAAAAAATACCTAAGGCTCATGACTTGTAGAGAGCAAGTTTCATTCCATAAGCTTCCATTAAAATCATAATCTATCGGGCTTTTTGATTGCCTAGGATCAAGAAGCATCTTTTGTTTTTTGTTTTTTCCCTTTCTCTGATTTCTCAGAGCCAAGTGTGCTTTAGGGGTTGGATCAAAGGTCTATCCACACGATAAACAGCCAAGTAGACAAATTTCCAAAAAGGTGAGGTGCCAGGCGAACTCAAGAAGCAGGCTTGGCTATTAACTATTAAAATACTAACACCAGTGTATTAAGAATAAAACAATGGACCAACGATTTTACAACCCAGTTCAAGAAAAGTCAATGTGATGGTTTCATTTTATCAATTATATATATGTATATATATTGTTTGAATTCAAGCAAGAGTTCAAACTCTGTTTCCTTTTTTTTTTTCCGACAAAGAATTCAAACTTTTAACTTTTTAAAACAATGGACTCACTATTTTACAACCCAGTTCATGAAAAGCCAATGTGATGGTTTCACTTTATCATTTAATTGATATGTGTATATATTGTTTGAATTCAAGCAAGAGTTCAAACTCTGTTTCCTTTTTTTTTGTCACAAAGAATTCAAACTTTTAACTTGTTAGCATCATATCTTTGCTTAAAAACCAAAAAACCATGAGCAATAAAGACCGTAGCTAGCTAGTATATATGATTAGAAAAGATAAAAAATAAAAAGAAGAACAATATTTCTGATTTAAAAATATCCTTTACACCATTAAATAGATAAAAAAATACTAATAATAATTAATGATTGACCTCGAGAAATGGACCACCACAGTGCGTACTGAAAAAGTTTGGCAGCGAATCTTTTGATCAAGGCATGCCTTTTCTTGTACAGCTGTCACGCGTTCTTTACTCTAACAAAAGGAATTTTTTTTGGTTTGTAGTTTTTTCAAATAAAAAAAAAATAGAGGGAGGATGAAGAAAAAATAAGAAAAAAATTAATTTTTTAAAAATTATAAAATTATTTTTATTATAAAATAAATTTAACATATGATTTATAAATTTAAATTGATACCCACTTTCTTGAAAAATGAATGACTGGTACCGAGAAAATGAATGTAAAGTATAACTAATTGTAAATATATGATCGGGAAATATTTATATTTTATCAAGCTAAGTTTCCGGCACAAGTGGCTTTATTATTACGAGATCTCTACCTAAACTAAACATGTTAATTTTAGTTTGTGTTTAATTAAAAAATTAATTTTTTATTTTAAAATGTCCTAATTTACACCATTAAATAGTTAAAAATAATAACAAATGATTTGAGTTCGAGAACTAGAAAGAGTCGACACAGCACCATGAGTAAAATAGACGTTGCTGAAGTCAAGAGTACGATGGCTTCATGCTTTTTTGTATGGATATTAGACCCCATAATATATTATATTATCTTTGAAAAATGTTACAGATGTGGAAACAGCATCTTTTCTAAAATAGAGTATGGTGACTTTGAAGGTTGACAAGAAGTAGTGGCCGACAAGTAATTTCTCCTTTCTTTGCCCCCTTTATTTTCTATAATTATTTATTTGTCAAGTTGTATTAAAATTAATTTGTGGATTTTCTAATAAGTTAATTTTGATATACGGAATTTATTTAAATTTGTATGGAGGTTTTTTGGTTGAAAGTTGAATTTGTATGGTATGTATTTTGCAAACATTAAATTTGTATGGAGTAGAATTGTCCAAGTTATGAATTTGTATGAAATTAGACCACACATAGACTATGTGTGGATTTTTCTATGTTGTTGAATATATATATATGATAGATTAAATTTATTGGACTTAGATATTAAATTTGACTCGAATTTATTGAACTATCCCGATTTTAGGAAAATAATAATAATAATAATATAGGAATTTTTCTTCATATATTTTAGGAAAAAATATAGGAATTTTTCTTTATATACAAAATCAATCTTCAAAATATGTGATTTTACATATGAAGATGCATAAATCATTACTAGTATCCTAAGAGATTTGTGTGTCGCATGTTAGTCACAATCGTTTACAAACAATAAGTCATGGTGACTCAATAAGATTTAAGTTTTTTACTCCTTGATTGTTGTTTCCAAACTCTAGGAAGAAATCCAATCTCCACTCTTCACCGGACAAGTTTAACACAACATATATTGATCAGAAATATTTTCTCAAGATAAAGTACTTGTGGTAAGGTTATTGATCATTGCTATTATCATCATGTATATTTGTTGTACACAACTTTTCAAGTTACTTCATTAAAGAAACTTTGTTTTTCCATATTTCTTAGGATTGCTCGTCGCGCCACTATTTGCTCATAAGCACACTTGATCATTTTCACGTAAAGATGGAATTCAAGACAAAATGTAAGGGAAAGGGACTTTGGGGGGAGGGGGGTGCGGGGGGGAGGGAATAAGAGATCTCAAAGGCATTCTTTAAAGAGAATTGCGAGAGTAATTGGAGAGGACTTAAGGGAGGATTTAGAGCTTGTATCAGACTATACTTTGGTAGGTTTTACATCCAAGATCGTGGATATAGGCTTCAGTATCTAGCCATTAAATCATGAATTGTCTTATTAATTTCCAGTATTTATCATGAAACAATACATGTATGATCATTTCAAACGCACCACAACCAAGGTGATAGAGGAAAGGATCATCTGACCATATTGATGAGACCGAAAAATACATCAACGATAGTAAAAACTAATCAATCTAGACAAGTGGCACAACCTTGATGTTGCATTAAAATTATATTATCGAAGATGAATTGTCGGATGGATATTGCACATAATATTATAGTGCAGGGTCAGCTTGGAGATGTATTTCATTTTTTTTTTCAAGTTATCTCTAATGTGTGCTTTAACCTCTATTTATATAGATAGAGTATTCTATGGTTTTATGTCTATACAGTCATTACTGATCTATTTCAACATTTCCCAATAAGATATCATGATTTTTTTTATTGTTAAATTTATAAAAGAAATCACATAATTTATAAATTAATGTAACTTGATGTATTAGTATTGGAAGATCTCGTAAACTAAAAAAGTTAATTTTAGTTTTTGTTCAATTAAAAAATTAAAAAAAATTATTTTACTTTATGCACGTGGTATATATTTTGCGGTAGCATAAAAAAGCATAAGAAAATAATTTAATTCTGATCCTGTTATTTTATATCAATATACATGTCGTACATGTTGATGGAGTGCATGCATTTGAGTGATTATTTATTTAATTATGAAAAGTTATGTTTATCATCATATATTATACATTATTTTTTATTTTTTTATTATCAAATGAATAATATATGAATAATGAATAAAAAAATTAATTAATTAAAAAAATAAAATATAAAAATAAGGATAATGTATCGTGTTAGATAAAAAAATATTTCTTTTCTATGTTTAGGTGTCAAGTGTCTTAACACTTCTCAATATACTTTATTATTATTTTTTATTTTTTATCTATTTTTTTATTATTATTTATTATCTTTTATTAGTATTTAATATATTATTATTATTTTAATATTTATTTTTTTATTAATATTCATAATATATCTCAATCCTACCGACACCCAAACTCAAACTAGAGTTATGAAATACTTGCTGAAAAGTTTGTGGCCGCGTTCCTTCTATGACCATCGCGCTAACGCTTTTTGTGGCCCACCACGCGAGAGGAGACCCACCACCAGAAGTTGCTGAAGAAAGAAATTGGTGGCCAATGCATGAGGTTTTACTTTTGTAAAGCTGTCACACGTTAGTACTGTACACTCATCATCATGATGGTCAAGTCTACTCTATCTCCTGCCCTCTCTCCCACTTTTATCTTCTTTCATTTTAATTTTCTCAACTTTCACTTATTAAGATATTATTTATTATATTTTATATAAAAATTTTAAAAAATTATAATAATAAAATAAAAATTTAAAATTTAAAATAAAAATTTTAATGAGCTAAACTGAACTAAGAATTTAACTAAATATTTCATGGATTATAGGGTTTGATTTTTTATTTTTTTACTTTTCCATCGCATAGCAATTTTATAATACTAGAGTTATATTTATTTTAGAAATGTTATAATTATAAAAAAAACTCATAAAAATAATTTTGCTATATAATATACCATATAAAATTAAATTTATTTATAAATTTATTTTTAAGAAATCTCTTTTATTACTAAGTCATTTCTCTGTTTGACAACTAATTAGTCGGCTGATTCAACTTCGTTAAGCTTCGTTACATAATATTTTAGTTTATATTATTCTTTAAATAGAAATGTTTAGTTTATAAAAGAAAGGTTATAAAAAGCTATTTTCTAAATTTGCATTAGACTTTGAACTTGAATTAGATCTCAGCCGGCAACCAAATAGCAAATCGAATAATGAATAAACAAATAAAAATGAAATGAAGAAATGAAGTTGCCACTTCCATTCATCCCTTTGAATTAGGCTCGATTTGGTCCATAAAAATTCTTATCTTAAAATTAAAAATCTCATTTTATTATTATAATTTTTTAAAATTTTTATACAAAATATAATAAATAATTTAATTTTTTTAATATCAAAACAATAATAATATTTTAATATTTTATCTTAAAATTAAAAATTCTCATCTCAAAATTTTCTACTACCAAACTGAACTTAATTGATCCCCATAAACAATCCTTAATTTGAATGTAGTGTTATGATTGACATGCTAGCTAGCAAGCATGGTTGTTGCGAAGAAGTTGCCGAGAAGTTTCACTTCTCTTAGAGCATCCACATTGGCTTCATCAAAGCCATCTTCAAAATTTGATGAAAAGTATATGTTTTCCATAAATTCATAACCTTTCTATCTATAACCTCACATTGGATTAGCCATTAGATTCATCAAAATAATAATATAATATTATTTTTAATAATAATATTTTAAAAAATATAATTTTTTTTCATATTTTGCAATTATACTAAGCATATGTACATTAATAATTAAATTGAGACTTAAATTATTGTTTCCTAACTAATTATTTTCCTCAACCTAATTATCCAACAAACTCATTTTGCCAAACCTTCTTCTACCCAACAATTATATATACAATTTATGAAACAAATATATACATCTACAATTTGGAAAAATCACACTTTAGTGCAATATCAGTGGCCACCAATTCTTCTATACAAAGATATTGAAAACCCATAATGACAAGCTTTTATCTTGTTGCGTACATAAGTTTGAGAGTCCCTTCTCTGTCCCACCATAATGACAGCCAATCCAGGAACCCTTCCAATGGACTCCTTCATCCTCCAGACCTCACAAGCTATTCTGGACATAATCTACCCCGCAATTGACTTACCATCAATTATTGTAGTAGTCTGCTCATTGGCTGTGGTAAATGTCATTTATCAACCACATATCTCAAACAAACAAAGCAGAAGGATAATATGAACCCTCATAATAAAGATGAGAAAATGTGGAAATCCCAATGATCAAATTTAGTAATCAAACTGAGGGTAGAAGTAGGGGTGGGCAGCGGGGCCCCAGAACCCGCTGACCCGCCCCGTTTGCCCCGCCCCGTATAACCACCCCCAGCGGAGGCGGGGGACGGAAACGGACCCCCCCAGTCCGTTTTTCCCCCGCCCCGCACCGGTTATATATATAATATATAATATATTATATATTATATATTATATAACCAGATACTTAACTGAAACGGCACCGTTTTGTGGTGGACAAAACGGCGCCGTTTCAGTAAAATGTTAACCCTAACCCATACCCCCCCCCCCCCCCCCCGATCCCCTGATTCCCCTCCCCTCCCCTCCCGAGTCCCTTCCTCCCCCTTCGGCCTTCCCCGTTTGCAATGCCCCCGTGTTCGGTGTTCCCTCCTCCCACCGGCAACCAGTCCGTCCGCCGCACGTATTCCATCCTCCCTCTCTCTCGCACGACGCCGCACGCACGCCGCACGGTAACATTTCTCCTCCTCTTTTGATTTTCTCCGTTGAGTTTTTATTTTTTATTTTTTATTTTAGTTTTGATCGGGGATTGGAGGTAGGATGGGGTTGAATCGGAGATGGATGATGGGATTTGTGAATTGTGTGCTGTGGATTCGTGTGATTGTGTGATTGTTTGGAACTTTGGATTCATTGGATTGTTTTTTTTTTTTTTGTAAATTTCATTGAAACCCTAACCCCTAAATTGATTTAGGGGTTTCATGATTGAAACCCCTAAATCAATTTAGGGGTTAGGGTTTCGGATTGGGACCCTAAATTAAATTAGGGTTCCAATCCGAAACCCTAATTTGATTTAGGGGTTTCAACTATTGAAACCCCTAAATTTGATTTAGGGTTTCGGATTGTGGGGTTCCAATCCGAAACCCTAATTTTTTTATGGGGTTTAGAAACTAGTTTGTAAACTATTAAAAAATTGAGAGTAATTAGAAATGTAACAATTAAATTCAATATTTCCTTTGCATTTAACGGGATATAATATATTTAAACTGCATAGGGTTATAGATCCATTGCATTTTTTAAGTACTATTGGCAATTAGCTTTCTTTTAAACAGTCCAAAGTTGGCAATTGTGTCTTTTAAATCTGTCCTAAGTCATTGCTATTAAGTGATTTGCACATCAAAACATTTAAAATGTATATACGTACTACATCATTAATTAAGTGTAATTATAAATAATAAAATATATCATTCATGATCAATTTGTTTTTTATTAAGGTATTCTATCTGTATGCCTCAAGATAATAATAAATTATCCTTTTAGTTAAGAAGGCAAGTACAATTTTCTTTTAGAATTTAGGCACATCCTATTGGGTTGGTAACGTTGATCATGTAAGAAAATCATATTCATTTATTGATGCATGACACATTAATATGTTTAAAATTATATTATGAAAAATAATATTATAATGCTATTTATATTTATGTATGTGAGTGTCGGAAATGTTGATTTCACAAAATATTAGAATAAGTATTTGAGTTTGTGTAATCATGAAAAATAATATTAGGGGTTTCAATCAATGAGGGGCCTAACTTGATTGAGGGGTTTCGGATTGGAACCCCAATCCGGGGTTTCAATCCGAAACCCAATTATTTTTTTGATGTATTTGGTTTTGTATGCATTTTGCCCTGATTGTGTTGGATTGCACTTTGAATTTTATTTTTATTTTTTTTTGTTGGAGAACCAGGAATGTTGAACCTAAGGTTTCAAGTTTTGTGTAATTATATATCTACACATGAATTTTGATGATAACAAATGAATTCAAAGAATAAAGAAGTCTCAAGCTCAAGTTGTCTACACAATGGAGTCAAGCACATCAAGGAAACAAGCATGAGCAAGAAGGGAACAAGTTCACATTAAAGTTATAGAGTAATGTTGTAAATCTCTTCAAAATTCAAAATTAGGATTAATGCTCAAAATTAATATTTTATCATAAAGCATTAAAATACATTTTCCACATGTGCATGAATATTTTTGAAAATTAAATTTGAAAATTTTGAAAGATGATTGATTGTCATCTTTTACATGTGCATGCCTTGATTAAAGGGTTGAACTTTGACAATATTAAAGATGATTGATTGTCATCTTTTACATGTGCATGCCTTGATTAAAGGGTTGAACTTTGAAAATATTAAAGATGATTGATTGTCATCATTCACATGTGCATGTTTTATTTGAATATTTTCAAAAGTGATTGATGCTTTTTTAGACTTATACAAAAGGTAGATGATTTTGTTTGAAAATTTTGAAAAGTAAAGTGTGCTCCTTTTGTCATATACAAAAAGTAAAAGATTAGGTTTGAATTTTTTGAAAAGGAAAGTGTGCTCCTTTTGTCATATGCAAAAAGTAAAAGATTAGGTTTGAATTTTTTTTTTTAAAGGAAAGTGTGCTCCTTTTGTCATATGCCAAAAGTAAAATATTAGGTTTGATTTTTTTGAAAAAGTGAATGATGTTGTCTTTGACAATTGAAAAAGAAGAACCTTTTATTTGAATTTTTTGAAAAAGTGAATGATGTTATTTTTGACATGTGAATCTTTTTAAATTTGAATATGAAGTCTCATATGCCTATAAATAGATCATTTGAGAGCTTCACATTTACAACACCAAGAGCATACAACATTAATTCAAAGTTTTCATTCTCTCTTCTCTAAGCATGGAGCATTAATCTTTGTTCATTTTGAGAGATATAGTTTGCGCTGTATTGTTCTTATTTCACTCATTGAGGAGTGTTTTCTGATAACCTACCCACTATCAGCTTTTGTATCAGAAAAAGGGTGTGTATAACCCTTGTGCGTGTAGAAAGTATTCTATACGAGGAATAGTTGAATCACCACGTGTAAGGTGATTGCAAGTGTAGAGGGTGTTCTACACGGATCCTTTGTAGCGGTGTTGTTCAAAGGTGTAATAGGTTTCTATCTCCACCTGAAGGAGGTTGAATAGTGAATTTGGGAATCCTCAAGGGGTAGCTTGAGGCGAGGACGTAGGCAGTGGGGCCGAACCTCGTTAACATACTGAGTTTGCTTCTCTCTTACCCTTACTCTTTATATTTATTGTCATTTCATATTTTGTTTATATTTTATATTATATATTTGATTTATAATTGTTATTTTTTTTAATACAACTCAATTCACCCCCCTCTTGTGTTAGTCATCTGGGCAACAAGGAATGTCTTCGAATTTCAGTGATAGCTCGCCTTCCCCAGCCAACACCCCTACCCCAGAAACTAACCCTACTCTTACCCCTATAACAAGTACACCTTGCCCTGCTCCGAAGCCCACACAGGGCAAGAAACCTGTATCCATAGTTTGGCAACACTTTACCAAACTAGTGGGTGGTGACCCGAACAACCCACAAGCTAAATGTAATCACTGTGGAAAAATGTATGGATGTCACTATAGGAAACATGGTACATCCCAGCTGAAGGTCCATCTAGAGGAACAATGCAAGAAGAGTCCAATTTTAAAATCCTTAGTAGAGAAGGGTCAATCTAGACTAGATTTTAAAATGGCGGATGGGAGTAGTGGGGCCGGGGTGCCAACATTGAAGGGGTATACGAAGTATAACCCCGATGAGTGTAGAAGAAAGTTAGCTCGTATGATTGTCATGGACGAGCTGCCTTTTCAGTTTGTGGAGGGTAAAGGGTTCCAAGAGTTTGTCCAAGAGTTGGAACCAAGATTTGTACTTCCTTCTCGTCACACTGTGGCAAAGGATATTAAGAAGATGTACCTCCGTGACAAGATGTTTTGAGGGGCCAATTGGCGGCTTTGGTAGTTTGCCTCACTACCGATACTTGGACTTCAATCCAAAATATGAATTACATGTCGTTGACTGTGCATTTTGTTGATGCTGATTGGGTTCTGCACAAAAAAATTATTAAATTTTGTCAAATAACTGATCATAAGGGTGAGACGATTGGGAAGGCCTTGGAGGCCGCAATAAAGGAGTGGGGGTTGGAAAAAGTTTTGTCTGTGCCAGTTGATAATGCGTCGTCTAATGATGTCGCATTGGGGTATCTAAAGAATTATCTTAAAGATGCAAATAAGACATTCTTGGGTGGTGAATACTTGCATGTTAGATGTGTTGCACATATTTTGAATTTAGTTGTGACTGAGGGGTTGAAAGATGTTGATGACGCGGTTGCACGAGTTAGAATGGCTGTGAAATGGGTGAGGTCTTCTCCTTCTAGATTGGAGAAATTCAAAGTTGCTGCAAAGGCTGCGGGCATAACATCGAAGAAGGGTCTTTGTACTGATGTGCCTACCAGATGGAACTCAACCTTCTTGATGTTGGAGGCGGCCCAAGAATATAAGGCATCCTTTCAATTATTGGGTGATGAAGACATCCAATATGTCAAATACTTTGATGAGCACGATGGATCACGAAAGCCTAATGATGATGATTGGGTGGTAGTTTCTACTTTCGTTGATTTTCTTGGATTATTTTATGATGTCACATTGAATATATCTGGTTCTTTGTACCCTACATCCCATGGGTTTTGTCAACAAATATGTAGGGTAAAAGAAGAATTAGAAGATATGCGTAGGGGTTCCAATGAAAGGATGAGGGTGATGGTAGTGAGCATGATGCTAAAATATGACAAGTATTGGGGAGATTTGACTAGAATGAATATTTTCTTATATGTGGCTGTTATTCTTGATCCCCGTCTGAAAGTTTCAGGCTTGTTATATGGGTTGGGATTTGTTCACGATCAGGTATGGACTGAAATTATTGGTGAATTGGCCCGAGATACCCTGAAAAAATTGTATGACGAGTTTATGGCAATTAAGGGTGGTACTACATCGAAGACACATACACCGACCCCAACGCCTTCTACAGACACCGTCACCGGGCCTCCTACAAAGAAGCGCAGAATGCCGTGGACTAAGACCCTCGCACAGAATCCCACACTAGTCCATCAATCTACGGAGGTCGTTTTTTAGTTAGACAACTATTTGTCAGCGGATATGGTCCAAGATGATAATGATCATTTCGATATATTAGGATGGTGGAAGAATGCCTCAAAGAAATATCCCATCATTTCTGAGATTGTCCGCTGTATTTTGGTCATCCCTATTAGCATTGTTGCCTCAGAGTCAGCCTTTAGTACCGAAGGTCGTATATTGGATCATTTCCGTAGTTCATTGTCTCCTACAACTGTAGAGGCATTGATATGCACACAGAGTTGGACGATAGGAAAGGATATTCATGTTCCGGATATTTTAGATTTTAAGGAGACCGATGAGGGTGGTGATCAGTCTGGATTTGGACCACCTGGTAAATGTTTTTTATTCTATTATTTTAATTTATTTATATTCATTTCCATTTCATCGTTATTAATTTTAATATTAATTTTTGTAGTAACACATGAGACGTCTAGCACCTCTGCAACATAAAAATGTGCTCAAGCCCAGGCCGCCCCAACTGTCACACCCATTGACTCAAAGACAAGCCACAGCTGACAAGCCTCTTTAGAATATTTATTTTTTAATTATTTGTTTGAATTTTGTATTTAATAATTTGTAATGTTGATACAATGTCCCTTGGACACTTTTATGTTTGTAATTTTGTAATTGTTTAGCCTTTCAATTTTTTAATAGCTTAGTTATTATTATTAGTTTATTACGTATTAGACTCTTAGACTAGTAACTTTTATTAGCCATAAAATCAATTACTATTCATAACACTTTTTTTTTTTTAATCTGGTTTTTAATTTTTTTTTCCTTTTTACTTATAATTTTATGGGCTGAAAAATAAAAATGGCCTACAAGCTTTTTTTGGGCCAAAAATACATACTTGTGGGCCATTTTGGGCCCAGAAACCGTTTCTGGGCCCAAAATGGCCAAGAAATTGCTTCTGGGCCATTTTCGGCCCAGAAGATGCACCTGGGCCCAAGGCCCAGAACGGGGGTGCGGGGGCCGGACGGATTGCCCCCCCACCCCGTACCCCGTCATGCGGGACGGGGTACCCCACCCCCGCACACCGGGGGCGGGGGACAGGGGAGATTTACCCCATCCGCCCCATGCGGGGGCGGGGGGCGGGGGGGGGGGGGGGGGGGGTCTACCCCGCACCGTATGGTGCGGGTAGCACCCCTAGGTAGAAGCATGATCAAACCTGGGACTTTGGACTGTTGACTGAAAATGTTACCAAGGTTGTGAGAGTAGAATCTATAATATCTCATGTTAATCGCTAGGGAATCATACAAGAGAACTTTTTTGGCTTGATAAAGTGACTCAAGAAGAAGATATGATAAACAAAGAAAAAGAAAGAACCAAAATAATCAATCAACTTAATAACTAAATATCAAGAGAGTTCTAACACTAGACAATACAAGTAATCAATCCAGGATATAGCCAACTCACGAGAAATTTTAAAAAGTTATGTCAAGTTAAAAGATAGTCAGCATCAACTCAGTAGTTGATGCCACAAAGACAGCTTGGTTAAGCATGATATATCCTTACCCCCAAAACAAATTTGTTTCTTTAACCTATTTAAACCCCAAATTCACATATAGTTTTCACACTCTTTAGCCATCAAATGACCAACCAAAAAATCCTTAAAACCCTCTTATTTGCAGCTACTTCTGCAATACTGTAACCTCCACTTTTTTCAAGAATTGCTTTCTTGGCCTTTAAATCCTATCTTTTAGAAAGCATATTTGTGAATTCAAAAATCAATACTACAAGCATCGATCAACAATCCCAAGCACTTGAACCACATAATTACCCTATTCCAACAAATAATTAGTTACACAAACTACAAAATTTATCCTATCAGAAAAAATTCTCAACTGAGCCTACTCATTAGACAAAGCATTGATTGTTCAAGCAATTCAGATATACAGGTTGTTGAGTAGATGCTTTCCTTCTAAACATGCACTTAATCACTAAATATTTATAAAATGGCATTGTTCAAAGATTTTTTTCTGAAAGAAAAAATGGGTACATGCACCCATGGCATTGATATTTGGGAAAATATACAAGATCTACCTCCTATTCCAAAAAGAAAATTCTGTAAAATAAGGTCCCTAATTATTATACACGCTAATTTTTTTTCCTTAATTTTCCTTGCCATGGGACCTGCTTGGTAACCGTTATCTAAATTTGCTTTGCATGGGGTATATATCAAGGAAAAGAACCATTTTCACAAGGTTTGAATGACTATATAGATCACAAAACTCAAGGTCAAAATAAAAGGAAGGCCTCTGGCATTTTCCCAAACATCAAAGGAGCTGGGTAAACTATTAGTAAGTGATATCTCTTCAAGTCCAACCTAGTAACAAGAAAAGGAAAGTCACCAACAATAATATAAAAAAAAAAAAAAAAGCACACATACGCACACAAAAGAAGGAAAAATTGAAGTAAAAGGCTACCGCTGCTTAGCAACCGCATTGATGGGTAAAAAAGCTACGAGTCCATTCGCTGAAATTTGTAAAAAGAAAATTGAAAGGTTAGAAAAAGTGCTCGATTGAGCTTGGAGCTGAGAAACCTTGTGATTCAGAACAGAAATGCAAGAAAAATGCAAGAAAATACTCTCAAGCAGTGATTTCCTGGATTGGGCAGTGATTTCCTCGACCCCCTTAAGAGCGATTTACTCGAATGACATCACTAAGATTTCCTTATGCTCCTCAAGCGTGATTTAGATTGGGAAGGGTGAGTTTATGAGGTTGGGTTTAGCAAAAACTAAATCAAAAATGGAGAGAAAGGGAGAGAGGGAGTATCGGGCTCTAGAGAGAAGAGAGAAAGATAGAGAAAGAGAAAAGGAAGAGAGAAAATGGAGAGGAAAAATTGAAAGAGAGAGATGAAAATTTTTTTTCGGATTCACGGGCGAAAGAAATGTCTGGGAGAGGAAGAAAGACAGAGGAAGAGAGATGGTGAGAAAGAAACGGAATCGGCGAAAAGGGAAGCAGTTGAAAAAAGTGATTTTATAATAAAATAATGTGATAGACGGTAAACAGTGAGTCTTCAAAGATGAAGGTGAAACTAAATTTACTGTAGCTCAAAACTTGACTTTTAGAGTTTGCCGAATCCAATGCCAGCTTTTTAACCTTCAAACCATTCAAATTTTGAAGTTTTCTTCATTTTATCGAGACCAATACCAGTGCTCTTACCCACTTCTGAGATATTTATGAATGGGAGAATTTAAATTGAGACGAAGTCTGAAGGTCTGACACGGGAAAAATTGGGGAAGCCCACCTAGTCATGTGCATCGGTGTGTCCTATGAATTTTGATCGGCATGCACGTGATTGCCGATGCAGTTTTTACATAATTTTATGATGCGCTGTGATGATATATCCAATCATAATTGATATCATTTATATTATATTGATTTCTGTACATACATTACTTTTATATAAAGATATTCTTTCTTCAACATATAAGTGGTTTTATTTATTTAAATTTTAATTTTATAAAAAAATCTTTAATCATTAATTAATATGATTTGATGTAATAAATTAAAATTTTATTAAATTAAAACTAAAGTAAAAGATACAATAAAAAATTATATATTTTAGTTTGTAAACTTTATTATTATGAGATTTATATCTTAACTATATATATATTTTTTATTTTTTGCAGTAAATGAATTTAATTTTGATCTCGAAAAAACTTATTTATGATTTAAATTTTATCATTTAATGCAATTTGATTTAATGCAGTGAAGATTATTCATTTAATTAGAAGATTAGAAAAAATTAAAAATAAAATGAAGAACAATATTTCTAATTTTAAAATATCATTTACACCATTAAATAGATAAAAAATAATAATAATGAATGATTGACCTCGAGAAATGGCCCACCACAGTGCATACTAAAGAAGTTTGTCAGCGAATCTTTTGACCAAGGCATACGTTTTCTTGTACAGCTGTCACGCGTTCTTTATCCCAACAAAAGGAAGTTTTTTCGGTTGAAAAATTGTAAACATAATTCTATACACTCCGCATCGTATATATTTTTTTTTATCAAATAATTAGTATATGAATAATAAGTAGAATAATTTAATTATTTTAAAAATAATATATTTAAAAAAATTAATTTTTTTAAATGTGATGTATAATATGTAGATTTATATGTAGTAAATTTTTTTTTTGATTTGTAATTTTTTTAAATAATACAAAAATATATATTAAAGGAGGGAGGGAGAAAAAAAACAAAAATCAATTATATTTATGGTTGAAAGCTGGCAGGAGACGTTCCTATCAACTCCAATAATAATTGAAAGAGGCCGAACCCGCCGGCCGGAATACCAGTTAATGATACATCCATGCGTCAGTTAAATATAATACAGAAATTACTTTGTGGATTGAAGTAAATATTTCGTGAATTAAAACTTTAAAGTGTTTAAATTTTTAATTTTTATTTTCTCATCGCGTATGCGGTTTATAATATAGTATTATTATAGTTATATTTATTTTAAAAGTATTATAATTATAAAAAAATTCAAAAAAATAAAATCATAAATTGATCTAATTTTATATAAACTCACATATGATATAATCACTAGAGTTATATTTATTTTACAAATATTACAGTTGTACAAAGATTTATAAAAATAAACTTATAAATTAATTTACTTTCATATGATATATTAGATCTATTATACTATAAAAATAACTTTACTATTTAATATATCATATCAAGTCATATTTATTTACAAATTTATTTTTATAAAATCTTTTTATAAATAAATTATTTCTCTATTTATTTATTCACAAATACACCGGAATGCTTTGTTCTAAAGTATTTGGTTGGTTGATTCAACTTCGTTAAAGTTCATTGCACAATATTTTAGTTTATATTATTCTTTAAATAGAAATATAGTCCATTTCATGATGAGTGATTATTCATTTAATTAAAACGATACATGATTAGAAAAGATAAAAAAAAAAAAGTAAAAAGAAGAACAATATTTCTCGTTATTATTCTATTTATCATCTCATCTCATATATAACCTATAATATAATTACTCTTTTCGTTTATATTTCATTCCTTCCTAAACTCCCAAACGAAGTATATATTATCATTTAATTTTAACAATATTCTTTTGTGTTTAAACAATAAGATATCATGATATTTCTTAATTGTTAAGTTTATAAAAGAAATCTCATAATTTATAAACTAATGTGACTAAATTGGATAAGTTAAAATTTTTTAAAATGAAACTAAAGTAAAAGGAACTATAATATACAACAAAAAAAACCATATTAATGAATTTGTAAAATTTATTATTATATGAATTTTAGTTTAAACTTTATTATTATATGAATTTTAGTTTTTATGTCAATATATATGTCATTTTATATAAGTGATTATTAATTTACTTAAAGAATAAATATGATTAGAAAAGATAAAAAGTTAAAAAGAAGAAAAATATTTTTTTTAGATTGAAAATGTCGTAATTTACAGTATTAAATAATTAAAAAGTAATAAGTAATGATTGAGCTGGAGAAGAAAGAGGCCCAGCACCATGTGTAAAAAGCAAGTTGCTGAAGAAATATGTGGCCGCGTTCTTTGACCAAGGGAGAAGAAAGAGGCTCAACCCACCGACCGGAATGTCAGTTAATGATACATCCATGTGCAGCATCTCATCTTTTCCTTTCTCTACTTTCTATATGATGCAACGCGGAAGTTCCCAAGAAGTTCCTCTTGCAACGCGGTATCCACTTCTTTAAACTTATACAAGGAGCCCAATCGTCATCCACGGTATATCCATCTCCAACTAATTACACTTTACATCCAAAATGTCTTCTTCCATCGCATTACCGGGAGTCCTTTCCTCTCAATGGAATTATGATGTATTCTTAAGCTTTTGCGGTGAGGATACCCGCAATGCTTTTATTGGTTATCTTTACGAGGCTTTGGATCGAGTTGGAATCAAAACTTATAAAGATGATGTGGAGCTCAGAAGAGGTGAAGAAATCTCACCCGCACTTTTAAAGGCGATTGAACAGTCAAAGATTTCGATCGTTGTATTTTCTGAAAACTATGCATCATCTACTTGGTGTTTGGATGAGCTTTTAAAGATCCTAGAGTGTAAAGAATCAAAACAACAGAAGGTTTTTCCAGTGTTTTACAAAGTCGAGCCATCGACAGTACGGCAACAAAAAAATAGTTTTAAAGAAGCGTTGGATAAACATGAAAACAAGTTTAAGGATGATGCTAAAGTTCAGAAGTGGAAGACTGCCTTAAAACAAGCTGCCGATCTATCCGGTTTCCATTTAAAGATCGAGGAGTAAGTCGAACATGAACTCTTATCCCTCTATCGATTCATATATGTTTGGATGAGCTTGTGCATGCGTTAGAATTAAATCCTTGATCACTTGAGACTAGGCTTCAACTGCAACTTTTGTTTCCATATATTCTTAATTAATTTGAAAAACAAAGAATTTTGAGATATATTACAAAATTATAACTTAAATCAATAAAATGCTAATGAAAGCCATATTCTGAGACTAAGATGACACTCATGTTGTATATCATGTATATCAAGTTGGATGAGAATATTACCAAAAAAATAAAGACAAATTGAACTGTTTTAGTCAAAATTACTAGGTGTAATTTCAACATGAGCCAACCTTACCCACCAAAATGCAGAAGCCCTCAGTTCATAAAAATTTGTGTTATTGATCATGTTTTTTCATTTACATAATAACATTTTTCAAACTCAAACTGCGGTCGTTTTTATTTTACATCATAAATTAAAAAATCTAATTTATACCCTAAATATTGCATATATTTACCGGTTAAATTGGTCATGCATCACATTCTTCATATATATATATAGTCAAATTAAATTGGAAGGTACAAATTACTTTAGATTGCAAATCAATACTTTTTTAAGTTTATGGTATAAATTAAAAATGGTGGTAGTTTTGTGGTGGAAAAGATTATTTTCTTACATTTTATTAACACATAAAGGTCAGGTACTGAAAAAAAAAAAATTACTGCAACGATTAAAGAAAACTGGGAACAAAGATTAATGATAGTTGTTAGTCCAATCCCTACCACTATTTCAAAGACAGTTGTTAGTCCAATACAAATTAAGACTGCATTTAATACGTACTTGACTTATGGTCAACCCATAGGAGGATTGGGATTCAGGTCGACAAAGGATATGAATTGTATATGCTTGCGTTATTTATTACATGAGAATAAAAATGTTCCTAAATCATGTCCCCATGTCTTTAAAGAAGAGGAAGTCAAATTCCTGATTTTTCTTTTAATCTTTTTGCATTGGTAGGAACGAACCTGAATTTATCAAGAAGATTGTTCTGGAGGTCTCAAGCATACTACCAAAACGTACATGCTTGCATGTTGCGAAATATCCGGTTGGATATAATTAATACGCTTTTACCTATTGAGATTATTAATGAGACACGCATGATAGGAATTTTCGGTATTGGAGGAATTGGTAAGACAACTATTGCAAAAGAGGTGTATAATCGCATTACTTATCAGTTTGAAGGGAGTTGTTTTCTTGCCAATGTTAGAGAAAATTCAAAATCAGATAAGGGCGGTCTCGTGAAGTTGCAAAGGAAAATTCTTTATGATATCCTAAGAGTTGATCCAAAGCTGGTTGAGGTCGATGATGTGGATCAAGGAATCATTCTGATACAGGAGAAACTTTGCCGTAAAAAGATCCTTTTGGTTCTTGACGATATTGATTGTTTGGACCAGTTAGAAAAACTAAGTGGAGGATCCGATTGGTTTGGATTGGGAAGTCGAATCATCATAACAACAAGAGATGAGCATCTACTAGTGCAGCATGATGTTGGTAATTGGAAATATCGTATGAATAAATTGGATCGTAAAGACGCTCTTGAGCTCTTTTCCTGGCATGCCTTCAAGTGTGACAAACCGGATAATGGTTTTGTGGAGCTCATCGAACTTGCACTGCAATATGCTGGTGGCCTTCCACTCGCTTTAACTGTGGTAGGCTCAATTCTACGCGGAAGAGATATACATTATTGGAAAAGTGAATTGGAAAAGTACAAAAAAATTCCAGAAGAAAATATCCTAGAAAAACTCAAAATAAGTTATGATGGATTAGATTATTCTACAAAAAAGATTTTTCTTGACGTTGCATGTTTCTTCAAAGGAGCCGATAGAAAATATGTCACTAAAATATTGGACGGTTGTGATTTCTTTGCTGGTATCAAAAAGCTCAAGGATAAATGTCTCATAACTATTGATAAATTTGACCAACTAATGATGCATGACTTACTAGAAGATATGGGTAAAGAAATTGTCCGACAAGAATCACCAGAAGAACCAGGCAAGCGGAGTAGATTATGGCTTCATGACGATGTTCGTGAAGTACTTGAAAGAAATAAGGTACGATTTTCCCTAGAAATATAATTCTACTTCTGAGTTCCCTTTTTTTTTTTTTTCAATTGAAGCTATTATTAAATTAAAAGAAATGGATCCAGAAATACATATAAATTATTATATAGACACGTACGTACCCTTTACATGAAATATTTTCTAAATGTTGTAAATAAAATAATTTTAATAAAGAAGTACAAATAAAATCATCAAGGCCAATCCCCCTTTCCCCATTTTTCTAAAAAGGCAAAATGCTATGATTATCTGACCCTGTTTTAGTATTTTAAACTGAGTAATACATATTAAAAGGAAGAAGTATACATGACTTTGACATTTGGACGTACACACTCATTTCTAGAAATCTGAATGATAAAAATAAGGCTATTGCTTTTGAAATCTAAAATAGAAACACCATATGAAGAAAGGTGACGCCTATGTTTGTTATTTCCTTCTTAATAAATGAAATAGTGATGTGCACACGTATTTTAAGAAAAATATATATAATCTTAGCTTGTTCAACTTATATATAGTTCATGAACACTTGCGCAAGTAGTGTTGAATTATAGGGAATTAGCTTTGATTTTTGATTGAACACTTGTGCATTCTCACATTAGGGAACAGAGCAAATTGAAGGCATATTGATAAATCCACATTGGGAGGACAACTGCATGATACGTTTGGATTCTGAGGTGTTTGAAAAAATGAAAAGACTCAGAATATTAATAGTTAAAAGGTATAGTGGCGTAAGTTTATGTGGCGGATTGAATTATCTCTCTAATGAGTTAAGAGTTCTTGATTGGTTCAATTCCGCTTTAGAGTTTTTGCCATCTTCTTTTCATGGAGAGAAACTCATTGATTTCAATGTCGGAGGAAGCAATATTAGAGATTTAGGGACAAGATTGCAATCTAAGGTACCTATTTTTATTTTTCATATGTCAATCTGTCTTACTTTTAAGTTATGCTGCAAATTTCCTTTAACAATTAATATATATTTTATTTGTTTTTTACTTTTTAAACAGAACTTAACAAGGATAGATCTCAGATACTGTAAATACTTGACAAATATATCGGATCTTTCAAGTTGCTCAAATCTAGAAAAGTTGATTCTTGATGGATGTGGAAGTTTAGTTGAGGTTGATAATTCTGTTGGATTTTTGGATAAGCTTGTTGAATTGAATTTTAGAAATTGTTCTAGCCTAAAGAAGTTGCCAAGAAGCTTCAAGTTGATATCTCTAAAAGTACTTGTACTTAACTATTGTACAAGCCTTGAATACTTTCCTGAAATTGAGTGTGAAATGGAACATTTGAAAGATCTTTGGTTAGAAGGCACGGGAATACAGGAGCTACCTTCATCCATTACATACCTCACTGGGCTCAAGACGATATTTATAATTAAGTGCGACAGCCTTGTGCATTTTCCAGTAAACATTTTTCATTTGGAACATCTACAGGATGTTTCCATAGTTTATTGTCCAAATTTTGTAAATTTTGGAAAGGAGTTGGGGCATAATGGACAATTCGTGTCATGTACACAGGAAAATGAAATTTCATCAAGTATGGAATTGTCGCCTCCAGAATCAAATAATTTATTTAGGACATTTAATTTCTCATACAATTTGAGAGAATTATATCTATCATGTAGTGGTATTGTTAGTCTTCCTCCATGCATCGAAAGATTTGTTGGATTGTATAAACTTGATTTGACATACTGCAAGCAACTTGAAGAAATTCTACACCTTCCACCAAATATAGAAGAGGTAGATGCTGTTGGATGTTCCAGCCTAAAGAATTTCTTACCAGAATCAAATAATTTATCTCGGACATATAATTTCTCATCCAGTTTGAGGACTTTAAATCTATCTGATAGTGGTATTGTTAGCCTTCCTCCATGCATCGAAGGATTTGTTGCATTGTCTAAACTTGATTTGACAGACTGCAAGCAACTTGAAGAAATTCTACACCTTCCACGAAATATAGAAGTGGTAGATGCCGGTGGATGTTCCAGCCTAAAGAATTTCTTGCCAGAATCAAATAATTTATCTCAGACATATAATTTCTCATCCAGTTTGTGGACTTTAAATCTATCTGAAAGTGGTTTTGTTAGCCTTCCTCAATGCATCGAAGGATTTGTTGGATTGTCTGAACTTGATTTGAAATATTGCGAGCAACTTGAAGAAATTCTACACCTTCCACCAAATATAGAAAAGGTAGATGCTACAGGATGCTTGTTATTGGAACGCTTTCCTCATGTATCGACAGAATCTTCATTTGGTACCCCTGACTTAAAACGGCTTAGAAGGATTAACTTAACGGAATGCAATAAAGTGGAAGTGGATGTAGCGAATCATGCGCCAGATCCATTATTGGTACAGGTATACATGTCTCATCTATTGGATCTCTAATTTCTTTCTATTTCGTATTTGATAGCTTGTATTTGTTTTCTAACATATAGTTGGTTTAATAGGAACGCTTTCGGGAGAAAGATTTAAGTACGATTATATATTCAGGAAGTAGGATTCCAGAGTGGTTCAAGTATTGCAAGGAGACTACTTCATATAGTGATTCTATTGAAAAAGAAATTGATCATAATGCGTCCATGTGTTGTGGGTATCAGATCGTGGCATTAATTTTGTGTTTTGTTGTGGGACCTCTTCCAGCACCGGGGTATTATAGTTTTACTGTCACAATAAATGGCCAGCGGATTGGAAATGATGGTATCTGGTCTTGGGATTCAATGGACCCACATGATCGTGTGTGGCTACAATACATAGTTGTAAATTCTATTGATCATGAGATCCTGCCAAGAAGTTACAGGAGGGGGAAAAATAACATGAAGTTTGCATTTGAAAGTGATACAGGGAAAGCAATCTTAAAAAGTAGCGGAGTCCATCTAATATACGGGAATGACAATTTCATTAATCCTATTCAACTTTCAAAGAGCATGACTTGGAACCTGATTGGAACCCACAACAGAAGCGGCAATCTTCAACCACGAGAATTATGGAATTCGAGGGGCTAATGATGATTTAATTATTGAAGATTTGGATTTAGAACTTCGACTTGGGTAAGTGATAATAGCAGAATTTGTGCAGAATTTTACTAAATTAATTAAAGCATTATCACAATTTATTAGTCTTGAAATATTTATCAGAATTTTTATTAGTCTTGAAATATTTATTTTTCTTACTTAAATTTAAGTTTATATTAATGAAGGAATTGAAGTTCAGAAAGGAATTGAAGTTGCGGAAGGAATCAAAGTTGGGGGAAAGAACCGCAACGGTAACAGACTTGCAGCGCCTATATTTACATTTTGAGAATTTTTTATTCTTCTTTAGTTTCGTTTTAAATACTGCTTTGATGTTTATTTACATTCATATTTTAGAATTTAATTTCATGAACAAGCCTAGCTAAATTTTCAACTAAGGTTGAGAATGAAACCTCCTTGAAAACTAGTAATATTATTTATGAGATTGGTTTTTACCAATTGTCGATGCTTTCAATTGAGAGGGATAAAATTCTTGACGTAGTTCAATCATGTTTTTATCATGATTTAGAATAATCTTAATCAGCTGACTGCTTTATTCATAATTTTGTTAAAAATAAAAACTATTGAAATAGAAATTGATCATAATGCGTCCATGTGTTTTGGGCATCAGAATAAGAATAAACGGCCAGCAGATTAGAACTGATCATGAGATGCGGCTACAGACTTCAATGGACCCACATGATCGTGTATGGCTACAATACATAGCTGTAAATTCTATTGATCATGAGATTCTGTCAAGAAGTTACAGGGAGGGGAACAATAATATGAGGTTTACATTTGAAAGTGATATAGAGAAATCAATCTTCAAAAGTGCTGGAGTCCATCTAATATACGGTTTCATTAATCCTATTCAACTTTCAAAGAAATATCCACGAGATGATGGTGAGCATGACTTGGAACCCACAACAGAAGAGGTGTGGATCTTCAACCAGCTCTAGCATTATGGAAATTCAAGGATGCTAATGATGATTTAATTAATGAAGATTTGGATTTAGAACTTCCACTTGGGTATGTGATGATAGCCGAATTGGACAGAAGTTTGCTAAATTAAACAAAGCATTATCACAATTATGTAGTGTTAATTCTTATATTTTTTTGTTGTCTTGAAATATTTAGTTTTCTTACTTAAATTTGAACTTTATCTTAATGAAGCAATTGAAGTTCAGAAAGGAATCAAAGTTGCGGAAGGAATCAAAGTTGGAAAAGAACTATAACCATAATAGACTTTAACGGTAATAGACTTGTAGCTTTTACATTTTGAGAGCAGTGGAATTTTTATTTTTCTTTAGTTTCATTTTAAATATTGCTTTGATATTTATTTATGTTCATTTTCTAGAATTTATTTTCATGGATACGCCTAGCTAAATTTTCAACTAAGGTTAAGGATGAAACCTCATTAAAGATTAGTAATATTATTTATGAGATTGAGTTTTTCTCCAATTATTGATGCGTTCAACAATTTATTGTTATTACTTCATATCAATTGAAAGAGATAAAATTCTTGATATAAATTCAATCATATTTTTCTCATGATCTAGAATAGTATTAATCAGTTGAGAGCTTGATTGATAATTTTGTTAAAAATTACCACTCGTGGTTTTCTCCTCGGGTTTGATAAAAGTCCTCTTTGGTAAGAGCTAGCCCTTAATCACTTCTAAAGTGATCTTTGGTTGAGCTATTATGGTGTCGATGATCTAAAACAGTAAAGGGATGAAAAACATAAATGTTTGAAGAAGGCTGATTGGTATTCCTAATGTACTTCCAACGATGAAGATAGGCTGATTTTCCTTTAAAGAAGCATGATTATGTCATATTACTTGACGTCATGAGGCATGAGTGCTTAGGGCATGTTTTAAAGTATTGCATGCATATTTATCAATCAAAACCAGATATGGAAAAAGTTTGTGGAATAAATCCTTTCATTATTAGCATGTTTAGAACTTCAATTGCATTATCTCATGGTGACTCGTGAATAAGCATCCATTGATATTTCATGTATCTTAGAAAACATTTTTATGGAAAATTAGTAGTCTTTTAAAGGTATTTTTTAGTTTTAAGTGACACATAATGAACCTATCTCGAATTGTTTTGCAATGGCTAAAACCTTGCATTCACAGGATGCTTGTGGAATTTGCAGCAATCTCCTCGACCACTTTACTGGAATTTCAGTACGTAAATATACACCAGGAATATTGAAACAGGTTCAAAGGCCTCAAAGAATATGTTTTTAGACCTAGACCAGATCTGTAAACTATGTTTTACAGACCTAATGACCATAAGAACGGTAAGTCGAGTAAAGTTGGAATTGTACAGCATAACATAATAGGAATTATAATTTTTCTAGGATTCTTTCAGTAATACTCCTGCGGCACAGCCTTATTTTTTTGTTTTGTGAAATTCTTTCGGCGTGCAGAGTGAGTCCTCCTATTTGGCTACAATTGATCTATTTATATATTTGTATTTGTTAATAAGATTTTTTTGTTGAGGAAGTTTTAAATAAAATCATCATGTACCGAACAAATCTGATAAAAAAACTCATTAATAGCCGTTTGTATCTTTTTAGTTTGAGTATATCTTCTTCTATCAAAAAAAAAAAAGTTTAGGTATATCTTCCTGCCGGTCATGCTATTTGAAGACTGAAAACAGCCTCCGATATCTTCCTTCCAAGTAGCCCGGTCTTTTTTTTTTTTTTAGGAAAGAGGACGGTACCCCAATTTTATTAATAAGCCCTCACTTTTGGCGGAGGAAAACCGTGGTAACAACTCGATGCCTGAGGGTTACAAATACACAATAAGTCCAAAACCCAGGCATCAAAAACTATAATGGCCACATAAACATTACAGGACAGACCAAAGCACAAACTAACGGGAGAAACACGATCAAGAACCTGCAAGAGAAAAGCACAGAAAAACCAGAGGGTAAAACAAAGAGCTAAAAAGAAAGACAAACCTGGGAGAGCACTACATGGTTCGCAGGTAAGGAAGACCCAAGTCTATCCATGCGAAGGAGTCCCCGAAGAGGGCTGGGCAGAGGATCATGAGCATCAAACCAATCCGCGTTAAGTCCCCCAGCTCCCTGCTTGGCAAGAAAATCAGCCACTGCATTTCCTTCTTGAAAAACATGTTTCATCGTATACTCCATATTAGAAAGATTGTCTTGAAGCTCATCCCAGAACTCTTCTAAATACCAAATGTTGCAGCTCCCTCTAGTAATCCAGTTTACAAGAAGTTGGGAGTCGGACTCAATCTCTATGCGGTAAAAACCAAGATGATGACATCGACGAATCCCTTCCAGAAGACTTCTCATTTCTGCATAATTATTAGATCCCTGACCCAAAAACACAGAAAAAGCCCCAAGTAATTTTCCATCTTCGTCGCGAATAACTCCTCCTGCTCCAGCCGGGCCAGGATTTCCCAAGCTACTGCCGTCAATATTAAGCTTGACCCACCCCTGTTTAGGGCGAAACCATCTCACCACTTGGACCTTTTTAGGTCTAGTAGGTAAGGTATGAATATCCAAACGGTATGAATAGCCCGCTCATAAGACTAACAATACGTCTGTAGCATAGAGTAAAAAATCCTTGAAAGAAAAGCCGCCCGATACTGAACTTTTTTTCCTCTCTCTTCCTCTCCTCCCTCTCAGCAAACTCTCTCTCCTCTGGCCAAAATATTTTTTCTGTCGCTCTCTTCCTCTCCTCCCTCTCAGGAAACTCTCTCCTCACTCAGCAAACTCTCTCTATCTCTCCTTGCAAGCTCTTTCTCTCTCTTCTCGGCAAACTCTCTCTCTCTCTCTCTCTCAGCTGGAGAGGAGCAACCGCTGTCGAAGTTGAAGTCCGCGGGAGGGAGTGGCACCAGCACTTCCATCTCCATTATTGGATTGACTTCAACCGTGTGCTTGAGGTTGAGGTATTTCCAGTTGTCTTTAATGAGAAGCTGGGGAACGGTTGGACTGTGAGGATTATTAATACTGTGTTCAAGAAACAGAGCATCTGGAGGTCTAAGCGTGGCAGTTGGGTACAAGAAGAGGATAGGGAGGTAAAGAAGCTTCGTCGGTCGATCATGATCGAAGATTGGATGGAGAAGCAGAGTATTCAGAGCTTTGTGCTATTCAACTCAACCTCAATCTCCTCGGAGTATAGCTCTGGCGCAGGATTCTCATCATCAGAAACAGAGTTTCTACAAACACAAACCAAAACCCAAAGATAGCGAAGCAGCCCATTTAACAGAAATAAAGAGAGAAAAATAGGAGTGGAAGTACTAAGAGAGAAGTTTCTTTCTTCTCGGAGATGGAATTGCTTTTGGGATGGAGATGGAAGTGCTTTTCATGGTTTTGGCTTTTTTTATCGGGTGTGATGCGTCTCATTATATGCAGTGTAGAATTACTAACGTTACAAACTTTTACGGTTCCGCCGGGGATGAGCCCCGCCGGCTTGCTAAATTCACTGCCTTTCATGAGAGAGAGAGAGAGAGAGAGAGAGAGAGAGAGAGAGAAGGAGGAGGACGGATTTGGAGAAGATGCCCGGCTAGAATTTGCTATGGTGTGATGCAGTGCAGAAGTTTATTATGTACTTAAGGTGGTGATGTGTCAACTTATTACTCGCTTCCATTAAACTCATTCCATCGGAAGTTCCGTTCCAAAGAGGAACTCATCGTAAAAAACCAATGTATAGTCTTTAAAGAAAAAAAATGGCTTTTAAGGCTTGATTTGGATTGAAATGTGATATCAGTTATTGGAAATAAATATAAAATTTAATTACTTTCTCATTTAGCAAGAAATTTTTTCACTCATGTATTTGTGACCAATATAAATGAAGGAACAACTTTGATTGTTAAAAGTGATAATAGTGATGAGTTTAAAGTTTTTTTCATTGAGGATAAACTTTTATTTGTATCGTCGCTAAAAAAAAAGCTTTTGCGAAGATAAATTAGGTAGCAAAAAGTCAATTATTAGATTATAATTGACAAAAAACTATAGCTTCACTAAAACTTATTATTTATGATAAAATGTAACTTGCTGGCAATACTCTACTGCAGCAAGATTATTAGTGATAATTATAGTCATTGCTAGTTCTATAAATGTCATCGCAATTACTTTTTCATTTAGTTGGAAATTTTCCCGTTAATATATTTGTGACCAATATAAATGACGGTATAATTTTGGTCATTAAAAGTGATATAAATAACAAATTTAAAGTTTTTCTCACTGAAGATAAACCTTTAGCTACGAGTTTTGTATCGTCGCTAGAGCATTACATTTTGCAAATATAAATTGGGTCGTAAAAGATCTATTATAAGACTAAAATTGACAAAAAAAATATAGTTTCACTAAAACTTATTATTTACGACAAAACCCAACTAGTTGGCAATACTCTACAGCATCAAAATTATTAGCGAAGATTATAGTCGTTGCTAGTTCCATAATTATCGTCAGAATTACTCTCTCATTTGGTAGGAAATTTTCCCGCTAATGTATTTGCGACCAATATAAATGACGGTATAATTTTGGTCGTTACAAGTAATATTAGCGATGAATTTAAAATTTCCACTTCCGTATTTGTAGCCAATATAAATGGCGATATAATTTTGGTCGTTAAAAGTGATATCAACGACGAATTTAAAGTTTCTCTCACAAAAGATAAACTTTTAGCTATGAGTTTTGTATCGTCACTAAAACATTACTTTTTGCGAAAATAAATTAGGTCGCAAAAGGTTGACTATAAGATTAAAACTGAAAAAAAATTACGGTTTCACTAAAACTTATTATTTACGACGAAACCAAACTAGTTGGCAATACTCTATTACAGCAAAATTATTAGCGACAATTATAGTTGTTGCTAGTTCTATAATTGTCGTCACAATTACTTTTTCATTTGGTGGGAAATTTTCCCGCTTATGTATTTATGACCAATATAAATGACGATACACTTTTGGTCGTTAAAAATAATATTAGCGACGAATTTAAAATTTTCTTCACTAAATATAAACCTTTAGCTACGATTTTAATATCGTCGCTAAATATTTCGTCAATAAAAGCTTTATTTCTTGTAGTGATCCCTTTTTCGCGTTTTCAGCTTTCTATGAGACTATCATGACCTCTTCCCATATTGGAAAGGATACTGGATGAATTGTTATGCTAGGCATTATAAGGTCACCATTGAAAGGCTGAAATTAATGACCAAATTTATGTGTGGAGGGAAGATAGATAATGTGCATGGAGCCGGTTTTCTTAACATTTGTGTTGTTTTTTTTATTTTTCCGCATATTGTAATTGTCGATCTTCTTGGGGCTATATTTTTCAAAATACAGGGTAATTGCTGAAAGTTTCTGGTTTGAGAAATGACATTAATCAAAGGTCCTAAAGCTCTGGATTGGATTATCATACTTTTGTACCCGTTTCATTCCAAAAGATTGAATTAATTGTCAAGAACCACAGGCATGATCTAGATTGTTAAATCCTGAAGATCTGTCAGGTAGGAAATCCTACATATTTATTTATTTTTATTTTTATTATGAATTTATTTTTGTAATTCTTGTGTTGTTAGAATATGTGTACAATGGATGAATTGGTTAGTTATTAGTGCTTGCTAGATATGTTCTAATTATAACAAGACTTGTCTAATTTGTTAGTAACAAGGCCTTTTTAAAAAAATAAAATAAAATAAAATAAAGTCATGATGAGTTTCCTAGATACCAGTTAAAAGGCCTTCCAAATTAGCGTATAAATTTTATTCATGAAGTCCCATATTTTCCAAAAAAAAAAGTAGAAATTTTAACGAAGACCTATATTTGAGTGCTGTGAAAGTTGTCGGTCATGGTTTTTCATTTGCTGTTGCTACAGCTTATCTGATTGCGTCAAAGCTCTTACATGCTTTCTGTACCATAGCTGAAAAGTTGTTTTTTGGTTTTTAGTTTTGTCAAAAAATAAAAATAGAGGAAGGGAGAGGAATCAATTTGATAAAAGAAAGACTTTGCCGCAAAAAGATTCTTTTAGTTCTTGATGATGTCGATCAGCCAAATCAATTGGAAAAATTATGTGAAAGATGTGATTGGTTTGGTTTAGGAAGTCGAATCATCATAACAACAAAGCATAAACGTCTACTAGCTATGCATGATATATGTTTGGCATATAACATGAAGGAATTGGATGACAATGAAGCTATTCAACTCTTTAGCCAGAATGCCTTCAAAAGTGATAAACCCGATGACAATTTTGTGGAACTCACAAAAGATGCACTAAGCTATGCTGAGGGTCTTCCACTCGCTTTAATAGTGGTGGGCTTGGATCTATACGGTAGAGATATATCTTATTGGAAAAATACAAAAGAATTCCGGAGGAAAATATTCAAGAAAAATTAAGAATAAGTTACGATGGATTAGAGCCAAATGAGAGAAATATTTTCCTTGATATTGCATGTTTTTTCAGAGGGAAGGATGCAAGATATATCACTAAAATACAAGATAGTTGTGGCTTCTTTCCAGATGCTGGTATCGAAAAGCTTATCGACAAATGCCTCATAAGTATTGATAAGTACGACAGATTGGCCATGCATGACTTGTTGCAAGATATGGGTAGAGAAGTTGTTTGACAAGAGTCACCAAGAGAGCCTGGCAGATGTGGTAGGTTATGGTTTCATGAAGACGTTCTTTATGTACTTGAAGAGAATACGGTAAGATTCACCATAAAATGTGCTTTAATTTTTAATTTGTCTGTTTTTTTTTTTTTTCCTAGTGAACCTGTTAGGGGGTTTTTTTTAGAAGAAAATGGAATTAGAAATACAGAAACATTAGTCGTATTAAGCTGTCTATATGAAGTAGTGTAAATAAAGATAGATGAATGAAGTTTAAGTTTCTTCGTTATAAATTTTTACAAAGTGAAATAGCGATGTATACATGTGTGTGTGTTCTGATATGACAAAATACATAATTTTTTGCAATTGTTGAACTATGTAGAACTTCTTTCTTTGCTTTTGCCAACACACTTAGGCATTCTTTGCTCTTGCTAGGGAACAAAATTGCTTTTCTACTTTGAAAGAATTAGATCTATCGAGTAGTGATATTGTTAGTCTTCCCACATCCATCAAAAGAGTTAATGGATTAAAACAACTTAGGTTGGAGGATTGCAGGCAACTTCAAGAAATTCTAGAGCTTCCACCCAATATAGAAGAGGTGTATGCTAATGGATGCATCTCATTGGAAAGGTTTCCTGAAGTATCAAGAAAGTTTCAATTCAATACTTGCAACTTAAGGGCACTCCGATGGATTGAATTGTTCAGACGCTATAAAATGTTTGTGAATATACGGATTCATGTGGCAAATCCTTTATTCAATGAGGTATCTCTTTCACACTCAACACCACCCCCCCCTCCCCCTCCTCCTCCTCCTCCTCCTCCTCCTCTTCTCTCTGTGTCTCTTATGTTTCTTTCTTTTCTTTTTTCCTTTCGTTTTATGTGACATGTTTGAAACATATTTTTTTAACAGGGACATCTTAATGACTATTTTGGTGGCATTATATTTTCGGGAAGTATGATTCCGGACTGGTTAATCCATTGTAAGGAGGCTTCAAATACTTGATCATGTGAAATAGATATTGATGGGCTTCTATATCTATATTGGGGTGGGATTATAGGAATTGCTGTGTATGCTGCTGTTGGACCTATTTTTGCGATCTCTACAGAAACTCCCCGTCATCTTCTTAATGTTGACATCACCTGTAACAGCGTAAGAGCTTTGTAAAGAAAGGATACTTCACTCATGGGGTTTATATCATGAATGGTTGGAATACTCTCTTCTAGAACCTTTCCAGCCAAAAGGGAAAAGTCTAAATGTTTATTTGTTATTCAAACTCATCATCCCTTAAATGTTGTGGAGTCCAGTTGGTGCATAAGCATGCAGATAATGCTAAAGATCATTCAGATGTGTTCTATGATCATGATTGCAACTTGGAATCTAACTATTATCCACAACAGAGAGGCGTTCTACAACCTTGGATATCGAAAATTTGAACTTAGAGGATACTCAACTCGGTGAGTCCCTACTAAACTAATCAAATCAATCACACCATTGATCAACCTACCATCCTTTCTTCATTCATCACCCAAATGCTTGTTTTGTTCTAGATTTACTTTCAAATCTCACACTTAACACTAAACACACTTGCTAGTTTTCATCACTGAGGAACCTGCAATTCTTATTATGTTCCAAAGTTAACAACTCAAGATGGGGGTCGTTAGGACTATGTGCAACCATACTTGTGTTGGCAGATTTCCTATACAAGAAACTAATAGCTCAGGTTTAAGTCGTGAGTCTAAGTGATTCATGTGTCGCGTGTTAATCTCAGTCGTTTGCCAACGATGACTTAGATACAAAGTGTTTTTCTCTTGAGAATAGTCTTCAAATCCTAGGGGGAAATCCAATATCCACTCTTCACAGTTTTACGGGACACGTTTAAACTCAAAAGTATACTGAGAAATGTTTTCTCGAGATAAAGCACTCTTGTTAGGGTTATTCATTACTCTATTCACGTATGCATAAATGTTTGAGAACAAGTTTCAGGTTACTTAGGATAAAAATTTAATTTCTCAATCTTTCTTAGGATTGCACATCATGCCACCATTTGCTCAGAAATAGACTACTTGGTCTTAGCCAACTTCACATGAGGCTGGTGAAGGCTCATCTAGATAGGTGGCACGACCTTCTTGGATGGAAACTCTATTGTCGGAGATGGATTGTAGGATGGATGCACATGTTGCTCCAGTGGGGAGACAGCACGAAGATATTGCATCTAGACTCAAGAACATAGAGATTCAACTCCAAGATCTATAGAGTGCCTTCAAGGAAAATGTACCATAACCAGCAGAGGATTGATCCTATAGGGCTTCATTCACATTCTATTTCTACCTGCTAACTTTTCATTATGTTTGTATTGTACCGTGCTCCTTTTGAGCATGTTATTTTGGCATGTTTTTGTGTATGTTATGGAGCTATTATGGAGCCTTGATTCACTTCTAAAGTGATATTTGGTCGAGCTATTATGGAGTTGATGATCTAAAGCAGTAAAAGGGATGAAAAAAATAAATGTTTGAAGAAGGCTGATTGGTATGCCTAATATACTTCCAACAATGAAGTTTGATTGATTTTCCTTTAAAGAAGCATGATTATGTCATATTACTGGACGTCATGAGGCATGAGTGCTCAGGGCATGTTTTGAAGTATTGCATGCATATTTATCAATCAAAACCAATATGAAAAAAGTTTGTGGAATAAATTCTTTAACTATTAGCATGCTTAGAATTTCAATTGCATTATCTCATGGTGACTTGTGAATGAGCATTCGTTGACATTTTATGTATCTTAGAAAATATTTTTATGGGAAATTAGTACTCTTTTAAAGGTATTTTTTAGTCTTAAGTGAACACAGAATGAATCTATCTCGAATTGTTTTGCAATAGCTCAAACGTTGCATTCATAGGGTGCTTGTGGAATTTGCAGCAAAATAATCTCCTCGACCACTTTACTGGAATTTTAGTACATATATATACACCAGGAATATTGAAACAGGTTCAAAGGCCTCAAAGAATATGTTTATAAACCAAGATGCGATCTATGAAGGGAGATTCAAGTGCCTTGAAAACTATGTTTTACAGACCTAATGACCATAAGAAGGGTAATTTGAATAAGTTTATAATTGTACAGCATAACATAAAAGGAATTATAATTTTCTAGGATTATTTTCGAGTTCACCAAATAAGATATGTATTGGACCTGATTTCTTATTCCTTTTTCACCTTTTCAGCTTTCTATTAGACTATGATGCCCACTTCCCATATTGGAAAGGATGCTAGATGAATTGTTATACTAGGCATTAGAATGTCACCATTAAAAGGCTGAAAGCTTTGGATAATGTCATTTTATAAACTTTCCAAGCTCCAAACTGAATTGATTAGGACTTAAGAGAATTAAACAGATTTTATAGGTTTGGCAAGGTGTGTTTTCATCTTACTCACACACGAGGGAATTGCTTTGCCACCATTTAATGACAGAGGAATTGGATACCCGATAAGTTTGTTCCATGTTTTGGCTTGGACTTGGTTGCTACACCAAATTTAGATGTTGCTATCACCGCTATATTTTTCTTAACATGTGTGGCAAACGCATGAATTGAGATGAACTTAATTTCTGTGCAAATTAAGGGAATCTAAAATGTTGTTGACTTTTTTTTCATCATACTGTAATCGTTGATCTTCTTGGGCTGCATTTGTCAAAATACAGGGTAATTGCTGAAAGTTTCTGGTTTGAGAAATGATACAAATCAAAGGTCCTAAAGCTCTAGATGAGATTATTATCATATTTTTGTTTGTGTCTCGAAATAAGAGTGAACTCTTGAGGAAATAATAGTAACACATTCCATCTACTGGTTACTAATCAGGTCATGTACTAATAGTAATGCATAATGAAAGACTTCTATTTTAGTATCACCAATATTGGCTTGCCATTTTGTGGTTATCTTCGTGGAGCTCTTGGATTCTATTGTATCTAATCGTGCCTGACTTGATGGCTAACAGTACCTGGCAGAGGCAGTGGCAGAGCTAGGATTTTCTTTCAGTTGGTGTAAAATCTGAATAAAATAAAAAAGTATGAGCCACTTTTCTTTTGTAGAACATTTTTTCAATTATAATCACAATAAGTTCTTTACACTTCTTAAGATGAGGATGCATTGCTACATGTAATGGATGCCAACTGCAGACATGCCACTGTTCCCCCAGCACCCCCTCCCTATCTTGTTGATGTAGGATGTGCAGAAATTCGATCTTTTTGTAATGAAACAGTACTATTGCATTACAAAAAAATTGACTTTCTTGTCAATAACCACACAAATGATGTACACTTAAGTCAATACCATAAACACTGACATGTAAGAACTAGTTAAAAGGCCTTCCAAATTAGTGAATAAATTTTATTTATGAAGTCCAATACTTTCCCAAAAAAGAAATAGAAAATTTAATCAAGACCTATATTTGACTGCTGCAAAAGTTGATGGTCATGGTTATTCATCTTGCTCTTGCTAGCTACAGCTTATCTGTTTGCTACAAAAGCTCTTACATACTTTCTGTACCATAACTGGGATCGCTTCTCATGCACTTAGTTGGAAAGAAAAAATTAAAGTGATTCTCAAGGGTTTTCTTTCCAAAGCTTTTGGAGTTAAGGCTTGAGGATAACCACTTTGATGGTCAGATACCAGATTTTCAACAGAAGTCACTGAATTCTTTTAATGTATCGGGCAATGAATTGGAGGGTCCAATTCCAAATAGCCTTAGTGGAATGGATTCAAGCTCCTTCTCTGGTGAGTCAACCTTTTATGACATCATCTGTGTATATATATATCTATATATATAATGTATCATGTGCATGTACATGTATATGTACTTACACAAACGTGTTTCTTCAGTTGTTGTATTTATTCTTCACAGAGTTTTCAGAAAATGGTTGCTTCTAACAAACTCTAAGGTACAAAGTAACAGTTACAAATCTGCATTCTTATGTTTTGAACTAAAATATTGATTAAGCCTATAAGTGATCTATTGGATTCTATATTGTTATGGTAATTAAAATAGAGAGTACTGTTTTCCTATAAGATTAATTGTTAAATCTATATCTATATACTCAATTTTTCATGTCTAAACATATATATGATCATCTCAAGGCTTCATTGGCATCTATAGCACTTTCCATTGATTAGCCAACTTAAGCCTCCAAAGAACTGAAAACCCACATGAAACAATGCCTAAAGCCCACATGTTTGTCCCATCAATGGCAGGAAATTTAGAGCTATGTGGAAAGCGTATGGGTAATTGCGACAAAGGTTCAATTCCAAGTGTCCTAGTGATTGATATATACTTGCAACGATGGCAACAGTCGGCATAGGTATAGTGGTCTTCATCAACCACAAGAGGCAACCATCTCTATTGACAAAGGCTCCAATACAGCCATCAAACTTGCAAAAGAAATCTGGCATAAAGGAATCGAACGAATCAGGGCAAGACTCAACAAACCGCAGTGGAAATACCTAGAAGGTTCAGAATGTGAAGCTGACCTTTGTCAGGGAGGATAGGGAGAGGTTTGATCTGCAGGAATTGCTTAAAGCCTCAGCTGAGATATTGGGCAGTGGATCCTTTGGGTCTTCTTACAAGGCTGCCTTGCATAATGGACAGGTGATGGTTGTGAAGCGGTTCAAACAAATGAATAATTTGGGGAAAGAGGAGTTTCAAGAGCATATGAGCAAGCTAGGGAGGTTGAGACACCCGAATCTGCTTCCTCTGGTGGCTTACTACTATATATAGGAAGGAAGAGAAGCTCTTGGCATTTGACTATGTGCAGAAGGCCAGCTTGGCCGTTCATCTACATGGTACACTGATCTCCTATCTAAAATATGTTTGCTCACATGTGCATGTATATTAGTTCATGAATTGGTAGGTCCTCTGTATATGTTTCTTTATAAACATAGCATTTTTGTCATGCATGTATACACACATACATGCATACATACATATATATAATATCCATCTCTGTTGTGTAATCACTTTCAATGTGTTCACTGACATCATTTTCAATGCAAAGAAGCACTGTCACATTGTCCAATTATACCAATAGTTCCTAATTATAAGCCAGTTTGGAGGAAAACTTTGTCATTCTTCAGTTTACCGTTTATAATTAAAAAGCAATACTCAATCTGGTTGAACAAAGTTTGCAATTTTTTTTTTCTTGTTTTTCCTTTAAGGTAGTTCAGCCCCAAGACAACCTACATAGCCCTTTGTTCATGCCACTTGCTTTTCCATTCCTCCTCTGTTTTGTTCAAACCAAAAGTCGGCAACTTATGGCCATTAATTGGTCTCTCTCTGTCACATATTGAAGATGTTCAACCACACCGAATGCTAAACTCTTGTTTGGACTGTTATATTCATTAGGTTAGATGATGTTGTGTTTTGAGTGTATAAGTAGAGGAATATCATGGTTTGAACTTATGAAATCACGAGTATGCTTTGTCAAGGGGCTTATGAGTTTGAGAAATATTTGTGAACGTAGAAACAAGAGAAATTAGTTCAACCTACCACTTGATGAGGTAGAATAAAATTCTGCTCTGTTTTTGGTTTAGGCAATTCGGTTTCTATTATAGTTTCTACTATAGATTGAGCTCTATCATTTCCTTAACCTGAATCCCTTTCCAATAGGTTTAAACCCTCCATTTTATACGTCAAACCATTAGAAACCAGTGTTTGTTTGTGAGCCACCTTCTCAAGCTTAAACCAACGTGAACAACCATAGATTATCTCCTCTTCGCCTCTTCCTCAACTACTCAACTCAAGCCTCTTGTAGCTATTGAACTTGCCTCATTCTAGACCACCTCAAGAGGTAGCATAACCACCATAGAAGCCACCAAAGCAGCAGGTAAGATCCCTCTTTTAATTCTGTCCAAAACTGTAGCATAGCAGCAAATTCTTTCTGCAATGCGGTTCCTCCTCTAAATTTATGCAATTGATTCCTTCTTACTAGTTTCTGTTTGGTTGACTCTCTAGCTTGTTTATCTCCATTTGATCACTTCTAAATCCTTGCTTGTGTAATTAGGAACGTATTAGAAAGAGGGAAGGTTTGAAAACAAGAAAATACACAAGCTCTTGGCTGTCCTTCCAGTGCAGAAAAAATTCAGCAACTTCAACCCTTGATTCCTATTAAGTTTCAGCACCTTAGTTTGCTTTTATTTCATCTCTTCAACTCAGCCTCAATATGTGACATTAGGACTACCAAATTACTTTAAAATCTCAGATCAAAACCAGCTCTAAGTAGCTGAAACTGAGGGGAACAGCAACACACACAACAACAGCAGAAAGTTGTAAGAGACAGCAGCAGTAACAGTTTCTCATTTTGTTTCTCTCTCCTTCTCACATGTAATCTCTGCTTACTCCAAGGACCCTCATCTATACAATATATTCTAGTCCAGTGGATGAAATATTCCAGCTCAGAATGAAGCAAAACAGAAAACAAAAACATCCTATCTGCAGCAGCAGTTTTCATATTTGAACCCCTCATTGTTTCCTCTAATTTCTAATGCTTTTACTTCTTTGTTCCTCTTAACTCAAGCCTCCTCACGTCTAACTTCATTTGGTTGAGTAGTAGAAAGTATGGTGGAGGACAAGATAATTTGGAGCAAGAAAACATCTATGTTAGTTGCAATTTTATAGTGTTAATTCTTATGTTTTTATTAGTTTTGAAATATTTATTTTTCTTACTTAAATTTGAACTTTATCTTAATGAAGGAATTGAAGTTTGGAAATGAATCAAAGTTGCAGAAGGAATCAAAGAAGTGAAAGAATTGTAACCATAACAAACTTCAACGATAACAGACTTGTAGCTATTTTTACATTCTGGGAGCAGTGGAATTTTTAATTTTCTTTAGTTTCATTTTAAATATGGATTTGATATTTATTTATGTTCATGTTTTAGAATTTATTTTCATGAATATGCCTAGCTAAATTTTCAATCATATTTTAATCGATTAGTTGAGAGCTCGATTCATAATTTTGTTAAAATAAAATTATCTGTTAATAGTTTTTTCATTGTTTAGATTAATTTGCATATTTAAAATTTATTTTAGTTTTTTATTGTGATTATAGATTAATAAGTTAATTATTTTTTGCTTTGATTCATTGATTGTTTAGTTCTTAACTTCTTATTTTATTTTAGAACTTAATTTTTTGAACTAGATTAGAATTTATTTTAGTTTATATACTAGTCCTGTGCATACGACACAAATGTAAATTTATCGTGGCTTTCAAGTGAAGAGATTGAAGGAGAAGATTGGATCTTCTAATCGCTTGTGGGGTTTTTCTTTCAGTTCACTTCTCTGAGATCTAGTGGGGTATGGAATTTCCTTTATGATGAGCATTTCTTTTAATTTTGGCTTTGGATTGCTAGATTGGGAAAAGTAAAGTTGTTGCTTTTAATAACTATAATGTAGCTTTTTTGTTTGCTACTCTACTTGTTTTTGGTGTTGTAGGGGTTGCAGTTTTTCGGGATCAAGATACTGGATTTTGATGGTTTTTCTTGAATATTTGTAAATCCCATGTGTTCTGTTTGTTATCACGATATTCATCCGTTATAAGTGAGGAGAATCAATAAAATTGGAGTATCATCCTCTTCTTTAAAAAAATTAAAAAAAAAAAAAAAAAAAAGGATTTCTGGGATTTAGATCATTAAGTACAACCAATTAATACTTTCATGAATTATAAATTAGGATTCTTGGCAAACAATTGTGGCGACGGAAAGAGAAAATTTTGCTTTCGAGTTGCTAGTTTTTCACTGTTTGAACTGTATGGCAAGTTGTGGCTTGATTTCTCAGGATGAGGAACATTCATGGTGGACAAGACAATTGGTGAATTGTAACAATTTATTTCTCATTATGACATAACCAGGATATTGTTCTTTTTGGTATAACCAAGAAGTTGCCTTTGGTTGGATTGTTTTTTTTTTTTTTTTTAATGCAACCAGTTGTTACATTAAATGCAATGGTCTTTGTTTTTATTACCAAGTTTTGTATTAGTATTTGGCTTTATTTTACTGTGAAGGGTTAAATATGTAGAGACACAGCATGCATGCAGTCTTGGAGAGTCTGATGGGCATAGTTCACAAAAGGATACCAATAAGGATGCAGTCTTGAAGTGGTGCTGCTCATCACTTCCACCACTCACCTTGGCTCCTTCATTCTTGGTGGCTCAAAATCAGTCGGCAGTTCCTCCTCTGTCTGCAAATGGCAAAATCAATAACAACATTGGCTCATTGAAAAACAAAAAAGAGCAAATGGAAGTGTATTTTTTACAAGATGGCCAAAGCCATGTATTTCATGATAGTATATTTAACCAAATCCACCAAAAAATATAAGGAGTATCTGAGGAGAGGGTCAATTTTTTCTGTTTCATTATCTACAAATTTCTTCTTCATGTCCTCTGTTTCCTGAAATATGCCTTAATATTATATACTCATATCTGGCTAACTCAAGAAAATTAAAGCCCTACATAAAGACTAATAAGGTAAGACAAGACCTCATAAAACCCAAAAAAAAAAAAAAAAAAAAAAAAAAAAATTCCCAATAAAGAAAATTCGAAAGAGCAAAATGAAAATAAATACAGGGCACCTCGATACAATTCATTCCTTACATACCTCACTAGTCTCCAATTGCTATTTTTGAATGGGTGCAAAAGCCTTTGTATCTTCCAATAAACAATTTTCAGTTGGAACTTCTAGAGAAAGTTGGCGTCATTAATTGTCTAAATTTTGTAAATCTTGTAAAGGAGGTGGGGCATAATGGACAATCTATGCCATACATACAGGAAAATGAAATTTCATCAAGTATGCCATGTATATAGAGTATTGTTTCTCCATCTGCAAAATCAAATAATTTATTTAGGATCTATCTAAGAGGGGTATTGTTAGCCTTCTCCATGCATAGAAGGACTTGTTGGATTGTGTCAGCTTAATTTGAAAGACTGCAAGCAATTACCGTGATCGTGGCAATAGCTTTGTGCATTGTTGTGGGACCCTTTACGATGGATTTCACTCCTATAACCATCTCGAGTGTCGCTTCAACGGACCCATATCGTGTATGGCTACAATACATAGCTGCAAATTCTATTGAGATACAGCCAAGGCAAGGGGAGGGGATGGTTTACAAGATTGATGATTTCATGAATAGTATTCAACTTTCAAAGTGATACCGAGACAATGATGATCATTACTTTACATGCAAAATGACTTATTCGATTGCATTCCCAAGAATCTCCTCCTCCTCTTCTTTAACTGTCAATGGAGTTACGATGCATGCTTGAGCTTTCCAGATAAGGATACCTGCAATAATTTTACTAGTTATCTTTACAGTGCTTTGCATAAAAAAGAAATCAATACTTACATCAATGACGAGACTATAAGAATTTCACCTCTAACTTTTAAAGGCCATGAAAAGGTCAAGGCTTTCCATCCTTTTATTTTCTAATAAATGTGGGCCCACATAGTATTTTGAAGAGCCGAGGAAGATCCTAGAGTATAAACAATCAAAGCAACAAATGGTGGTAGTTTATTTATTTTTTTTTTTTGGGGGGGGGGGGGGGGGGGGGGGGGGGGGGGGGGGGGAGGTGGGAGATTATCTTCCTATATTTTTTAACACATAAATGCCAGGTACTAGGGGTGTAACCGGTCCGGTTTGGTCCGGTTTTAGACAAAATTTAGAACCGAACCGGTATATACCGGTTTTGTATTTTTCAAAACCGATTACGCACCGGTTACCTTCTTAAACCGGTATTCCGGTTTTACCGATTTTCGGTCCGGTTTGGTCCAGTTTTACCGGTTTTAATGTAATATATTATATTATATAATATATAATATAATATATTATAGTATATAATACTATAGTGATAATATATTGTAGTATATTATAATATATATTATAATTGTATTATAGACTATAATGATATATTACAATATATAATATAATAATATATTATAGTATATTATAATATATAGTGATATAGTCTTAGTATAATTATTAATATGTACTATATAATACTAGTATAACTATTAATACAATAAACAAAATGATATAAGATTTTAAAATTTAATATTATATTAATTATTAATTTATCATATAATACAAAACTATTTTATATATAGTTAAATATTATATATAAATATTATATACAATATAAAAATTTAAAATATATATAAATCGGTCCGGTCCAGTCCGGTTTTAAAAAAAGAAAAATTGGAACCGGACCGATTTTGACCGGTTTTAAGAAAACTAAAACCGGTGCCGGACCGAACCAACCTCGGGACCGGACCGATGCCACCGGTTTGGTCCGGTCCGGTCCGGTTTACCGGTTTATTGGTTTTTTTTTACACCCCTACCTGGTACTGAAGAAAACAGTGAACAAAGAATGACAAAATACATGACTTTGCTTCTCCACTACTTTCTAAAATCTTAAGTATTGAGTTTGATAAAAAACTGCTAAAGAAAAAGGGAGGCCACTCATGTCAAAAGATTGGAATTTGAGAGCAAAGACAAGTTTTAGTCCAATTGCTACCACCAATGGAAATTAAGACTGCAACAACTACTTCCATGCAAATTGTTACATTTTCAAAACACAAATGCTACTATGTTGTTCTATACCGCTTACTTTGCCCTATTGACATAGTGCCACTTGGTTTATTAAAAAAATATAAACATAAACATAAGCATAAAAAGAATAGATAGAATCTAGAGTTTCAGTCTCTCTCCTTTTGTCCTTTCAAACTTCATTTTGTTTTGAATATATTTTTTTGTTTTTTATTTTTTAATAAACCACAAGACACCTTGGTGCCAAGTCAATGGGTCAAAGCGAGCGGTATAACTAGGGCAACATAGTAGCATTCTCAAGTCGACCAGGATATGATTCTCCTTTTAGAATTCATAAGTTTTTAACAGTTGTTAGTGATCATTTTTCTTATTTAGTACTTAATTTATGGCCAACCCAGCCCATAGGAGGATTGGGATTCGACATGGATATGAATGTAACTTCTTCATACCCGACCAATAATATATTTTATAACAAGAGGAATAATAATTCATGATTTTTCTTTTAATCCTTTTGCAATGGTAGAAGTGAATCTAAATTTATTCAAGAAATTGTTTCAGAGGTCTCAGAAATATCGATCTCTCCGATTTATCAATATATTCATTGATGTTCCAAGATCGTTATTATTCATAATTTATTTTTCTAAACCCACAAAGATCAATCTTCAACGTTGAGCATTGTGGATTTGGAGAAGGCTGATGATGACTTAAAATGAAGATTTGGATTTAGAACTTGGACTTGGGTGTGCATAGTCATAGATGTGACCAACACTTCCGCAACATGAGTGGGATCTGGTTGGTGGTGGGCACTTGGTGGGGTTTGTATCATGTTGATGAGTGCAATTGAGTTTGAAACTTCATTAAGTGGCAGAGAATCAGTCTCATTACCACATTTGAATTATGAAGGTAGCCTCTGATCAAAATCAGTTCTCCTTATGGCACTATATTACTTAATTTGTAGTTTGGAAGATCTATATCAATCGAGGAGTGATGTTATTAGCCTTCCCACATGCATCAAAAGTGTTTTTGGACTGAAGCACCTTGTATTGACTGATTGCCTATATCTTAAAGAAATTCTAACCTTCCACCCAATATAAAGAAGGTGCATGCTAATGGATGCACCTCATTGGAAAGCTTTCTAGAAGCATAAAAAAAGGTTCCAATTCAATACCAGCAACTTAAGAGTACTTAGATGGATTAAATTGCTCAATTGCTATGAAATGTCTGTGAATATAGGGAATCATGTGGAAAATCCCTTGTTGACTGAGGTCTCTCTCTCTCTCTCTCTCTCTCTCTGCCCTTGCCCCTTTCTCTGTGTCTCTGATGTTTCTTTCTTTCGCTACATGTTTGTGTGTGTTTTGATTTATAATTTTATAGTTGAAAGTGATATATGTTTGGAATTGGCAGGAACATCTAAATTACATTCTTCAGTTGCAGTAGTTAAAGACACTTTCTCTTGAAGCTTGTTTAGGGCAGGTTGGGGAGCTTAGAAAGAAGGTGGAAGTGCAGTATGCATTCTACTTTGTCTACAAATGAATATGAAACTTCATCAAGTGGATAATCACTCTCATTGCCACATTTGAATCAAAATCAGGTCTCCTTAAGGCAGTATATTACTTTTGTAGTTTGGAAGATATTATTAGTCTTCCCACATCCATCAAAAGTGTTGTTGGAATAAAACACATTGTGTTGACGGATTGCCTGCAACTTTAAGGAATTCTAAAGCGTCAATCCAATATAGAGTAGGTGTGCTAATGGATTGATGCATCTCATTGGAAAGCTTTCCATAAAAAAAGTTCCACTTCAAAATCAGCAACTTAAGAACACTAAGATAGATTGAATTGCTCGAATGACATGACATATCTGTGTTTTTTTCTTTTTTACTTGTTTGTGTGTGTTTTTATTTATAATTTTATGTTGAGACTGTGATATATGTTTGATAGGACATCTAAATGACTATTTTGGCAATATTATATTTCCGGGAGATACGATTCTTGAGTGGTTCAACCACTATAAGGAGGCTTCAAATAATACTAAAATTTGAATATGTAAAATAGATATTGATGGGAGTAATCTATATTTGGATGAGATCAAAGGAATAGCACTGATCAACGGTAACCTACTAGTTTTTCTTCATTCATTATCCAAAATGCTAGTTTTATTTTGAAGTTGACAACTATCTACAAGAATATAGGGTTTTTGTGATCAAATCATTTCTGTCCCAAGAGAAATGGACGCCAAAACTTATCTTTTGCGGCCAATTTTATCTTGTTGCAGCTTTCCACTATTAAGGGTGCAATTTGGGCAAATGAGCAGTTATATTTATTTTTACAGCGACAATAAAATCATTTTGCGGCGTTTTATTTTTGATGCAAAAAACATAACACATTTTCTATATTTTATTTGCAACAATTAGTGATTCGTCACAAAATATAGTTTGCACAACAAAAAGCACATTGCCGCAATTAATGCAGACCCAAAAAAAAAAAAAAAAAAAGCAAACAAACCAATTTCGACACCTTTGTGTTTTTACGGAGATATTCTATTTGCCCTAAATCTCATTTTTAATATTTACTTATTTGCGACGATTATTTAACTATTTGCGGCAACAATAGATCGCATCAAAAAAATCACAATTAAATATGAAAAAGGGAAAACCCAAGTCCCTAAATTTCAAATATTTTTCATTTCTTCTTCGGCCCCCCGAACCCCCGATGGTTCCCTCACTGTCTTTGCTCCTCCAATTCTCTCTTGCCATCTGCTCACTCTCTCTCTCTCGGCCTCCTCGAATTGCCTTATGATTCCTAACCCCAGCCAATCCCATGGGCCATCACCCACAACCTTTCAAGCAACTCCGACCCTATAAATGGAGAGCCAAAATTTCTTTCTTTTCCTGCTTTCCTGAAGTAAGGAAAAGATTCCAAGACTCTCAAGGAGGAGATGCTTGAAGCCATTGCCCTTGGATCGCGGAGCAGATGTAACTGTCGAAGACCAGCAAAGTTCTCTTACCTTTGGTTTGTTCTCTGGGTTATTGCTTTCTCTGGAAAACGATTTTTGTTGTTTTTTGGTTGCCGTTTAGAACTTATTTTGATTATTGTTTGTTTGGTGATTTCTTCTATAAGGGTTTTGAGCTTTTTTGGTTCGTGTTGATTTTCTTTGTTTTGGAACAATTATGGTTCCGGATGCTTAATTTCTATTACTTTGATACATAAGTTCACAATTTAATTTGAAGACGTAGACATGTTATAGCATAACACAAGTCACCAACATTGTGCCCTTTCAAAAATTTTGCAAAATAAAGTCTAATTTTTTTCAAGTTTAATGGGTATTATAAGACAATGGCCTGATTGGAATGCCCGTATTCTTTCTATTGCATTGTGGGATAATGATTTAATTTTACTGACTGAACTGCATTGAAAGCAGTTCTTTTTGTTATTTTCTTTTCTTAATTTCTTTTTTTTTTCTTTTCTTTTTTTCAATTTTTGATGCCGGGAAAGCAGGATGAAGTACCAGTGGATGCTACCCTCTGTAAAAACAACAACATCAAAGCTTTTTACCCTGGTCAGTGTTCCCATGATCCCATGATTACAACTCTCTCCTCTTGCTTCTTTCCTTCCAGTTTGATAACATCAGTTATTTATATCTTTTCCCAACTTCTAGAGTGCTTGTTCTTCTAACAATGCTGCATCTTTAACCTTATTTTTGAGTTTTTCTACTTTTTATGTTTTCTGGTTTCATTAGAGGTCGTGATAAATACTTCTGAGTTATTTTTTATAAGTAAAAGGGAAAGTAATATTAAAATAAATACTTAAGAGTTATCACCAAACCATGGGAACCGATCTTTTCTAAACTGATTAGGTGGCATAGACTAGGCCAAAACTTAACATAATTGATCTTCTAACACAAGTGAAAATGTTTTCAATCACTAAAACGTATCCTTTTTGCTGCTTTTATCCCCTGCATCTTCTAACACAAGTGGATTGTCATATATATCATCAAGGAAGTTTATGTATATCATTTAGTAAGCTCTAATCAACATGGAAGATGCTTTGAGAAGCTTGTAAACTCTGACCCAATTTACTGATTTTTTTTTTCTTAAAGCATTTCATACTTTCTGAAGAGCATTAGCACCTCTTTTCAAGAATATGATGATGCTTCCTCCTCCATCCCCCTGCTGGAGAAAAGAATTTTCAGGAAAAATGTTTGCCTTAGAATATCTTAGTTTGTTCTGCATAGCTAGAATTTTGCTTTCTTTTTTACTGGTTTTTACATATAAGATAACAATGAGTTTTGTATAGTTATATTAACTTGAGCATATTTTAAAAGGTGAGGATTCGGTCTTGGATGAAATTGTATGAACAAAATAGGCTAGGTATCCTTTGAATGGAAGAGTCATTTTAGTTGAGGATGATTCACATTCTACAAGAAGCAGTGAGCAAAACATGTCAAATCAACTTTTTATGTTGTTGTAATATGAAATTGAATTGGGCAATTAATTATGATGATTCTACTCGAGGGATCTAATAATACAGCATAAATTTGTGATTAGATAATATAGCATCATCTATGTGCATACTAAATATGCTTTGAGATTCTGACAAGATTTTGCTGTGCAAGTTGAGAGTCCCTGGATGCTGCATTCGTTGCAAAAGAATGTGGCACCTATTGGAGTTGCACTCCAGGCTTTGTACTAGTTATGATGTTTGTAGGGTGCCTTTTGTGCAGGTGAACCATTCTCTCTCCTCTTGCTTCTTTCCTTCCAGTTTGATAACATAGCTACGTATGTGTTTAAGAGATCAGAGTTTCTTGGATCCATATTCGTCTAAAACATCTGCCTAACTCGGGAAAATACCGTCTTTTTAGGAACTTTAAAGAAAGGATTAGGAGATAGAGCACCATTCTCTTCATGGAAAAAAGTTTGCTTCTCCTATAATAAGCTTTTCAAACTTTAAGCTAGATGTAATTGCATGTTTGTAGAGACAATATTACCCCCCACCCCCCCTTTCTATGTAATTACTAATTATAAATTGTTTCTAATTTTTTGATATTTGTTACCGCGTGCTTCCCTTTATTAAAAGTAAAAAAAAAAATTACAAATGGATACAGAAGAAATTTCTTTTATATTCATTTGTAAGATTTTTTTTAGTTTTCATAGGCTTTTGCGGCAAAATTATTTCGCCGCAAATAGTATTTGCAACAAAAATTGTAGAAAATATGATTTTTTGGTTGCAGATTATTATTCGGGTCGCTTTTACCACCTCAAATGTTTATTTGCTACGGTATATTCGTTGCAAATAAGATTTTCCAACCAAAATTCAGTATTATAATTGAGATTTTCCAAAGAGAAATGCTGGGAAAAATTTTGCTGGCAATAATTAACTGTGGTTGGTACGTATACATTTGTGATGACAACAAAGACCGTTAATGTTTTTGCAACATTATTACTATTCTAATTCCAAGATCGTTATTTATTCATGATTTTTCTAAACCCACAAAGGTCGAACCTCAACCTTGAGCATTGTGGACTTGGAGGAGGCTGATGATGATTTAAAATGAAGATTGGGCTTTAGAACTTGGACTTGAGTGTGCATAGTCATAGATGAGACCGACCTTTCCACAGCATGGGTGGGATTTAGTTGGTGGTGGGCACTTGGTGGGGTTTGTATTATGTTGATAAGTACAATTGAATCTGAAACTTCATTTAGTGGCAGATAATCAGTCTCATTGCCACATTTGAATTATGAAGGTAGCCTCTTATCAAAATCAGGTCTCCTTATGGCACTATATTACTTAATTTGTAGTTTGGAAGATCTATATCAATCGAGGAGTGATGTTATTAGTCTTCTCGCATGCATCAAAAGTGTTTTTAGACTAAAACACCTTGTGTTGACGGATTGCCTGCATCTTAAAGAAATTCTGAGCTTCCACCCAATTTAGAGCAGTTGCATGCTAATGGATGCACCTCATTTGAAAGCTTTATAGAAGCATAAAAGAAGTTCCAATTCAATACCAACAACTTAAGAGCACTTAGATGGATTGAATTGCTCGATTGATATGAAATGTCTGTGAATATAGCGAATCATGTGGAAAATCCTTTGTTGACTAAGCTCTCTCTCTCTCTCTCTCTCTCTCTCTCTCTCTCTCTCTCTCTCCATCTTCCCCTGCCCCTTTCTCTATGTCTTTGATGTTTCTTTCTTTTGCTACAAGTTTGTGTGTGTTTTGATTTATAATTTTATAGCTGAAACTTTGTGATCTATGTTTGGAATTGGCAGGGACATCTAAATTATATTCTTCAGTTGCAGCAGCTAAAGACACTTTCTCTTGGAGCTTATTCAGAGCTTGGCGAGCTTAGAAAGAAGGTGGAAGTGCAGTATGCATTCTGCTTTGTCTACAAATGAAAATGAAACTTCATCAAGTAGAGAATCACTCTCATTGCCACATTTGAATCAAAATCAGGTCTCCTTAGGGCAGTATATTACTTTGTAGTTTGGAAGATACCATTAGTCTTCCCACATCCATCAAAAGTGTTGTTGGATTAAAGCACCTTGTATTGATGGATTGCCTTTAACTTTAAGAAATTCTAGAGCTTCCCTCCAAAAAAAGTTCCAATTCAAAATCAGCAACTTAAGAGCACTAAGATAGATTGAATTGCTCGAATGTCATGACATATCTGTGTTTTTTTCTTTTTTACATGTTTGTGTGTTTTTATTTATAATTTTTATGGTTGAGACTTTGTGATATATGTTTGACAGGGACATCTAAATGACTATTTTGGCCGCATTATATTTCCGTTAGATAAGATTCTTGAGTGGTTCAACCACTGTAAGGAGGCTTCAAATAATACTGAATCATGTGAGATAGATATTGATGGGAGTGATCTATAGTTGGATGAGATCAGAGGAGTAGCTCTGTGTGCTGTTATCAAAGCAAATTTTGAAAGCTCTGCATTAGATCTCTTTCATTTCCTAGTGTTGAGATCACTATTAATGTCATGCCAAATATTACAGTGAGAAAATGGTTGACACAACGATTTCAGAATCTGGAGATCATGTTGGTCGAAGTACTTTGCTCTAGATCAGCCTTTTAAGCTAAACGGGTGAGGTCTGAATTTTGAGTTTTCTTGTAATTCAAGCTCATTATACATTAAAAGTTGCAGAGTCCATTTGCTACATAAGCATGTAGAGAACACAAAAGATCATTCAGATGTCCTCTACCTATGAACATGATTACAACTTGAATCTGACTGCCATCAACAACACAACATGAATGATCAAACCACTCATAACATGAATGATCAACCTACCAGTTTTTCTTCATTCATTACCCA